>NW_008239105.1:890177-919825 GCF_000691975.1 Corvus brachyrhynchos
CCCCAAGCTCTCTCTCGTTTCTGGTGCTGGGACAGGTGGCTGCAGGCCCTGTGTGGGGGCCAGCGGGCCCGGCCAGGCCCTGCTTGGGCCAGGCCGGGCTGGGCCACGGCCATCCTGGAGCCGATGGGCCCTGTTCCACCCATGGAACCACTGCCCTGCTGTGGGCAGCCGGAGCAGCCCAGCTCCCCCTCTCCAGTGCCGCCAAAATTCAGCTGAAGCTGCCCTGCTGTCCAGCAAAAGATCATGTGACCGACAGCGATAAGCGAAGTTCCAGCTGCAAGGCCCGGGTGAGATTAACCCTTTTAGTGCTGTGAAGAGCTGAAAACCTGAGGGAGTAGAAAGAGGAGATGCTTAATGCTGAAATTCTCTTGTAAAGCTATGATATATCAGAGTACCCGTTGTAATTTCATGAAGGCATGGGGGGTGGAGCGTTCAACTTGTACTTGTGAGCAAAGGCACCTGCACTGAGATAGGCAGATGCTGACGCAGCTGTAATTTCATGAGAAGTTTGAACAGGGAGAGATGGAAGCGATGAGGACTTTTGCTCCAAATGGAAAAGGAGAAACCTCAGTTCCTAGAGATGCTCCGAGATAGTCCTAGAGATGAAGATGAGGAGGACCCTTTGCTCCCAGGGAAGGAGGAGGGCCTCTGCTCTTGGAGATGAAATACTCCCAGAGATGGGTGAAGAGAACTTTTATTTCTGAACGGCTCAACCTTAAAATTGTACCCCAGTAATTCAAGAGTGGACCCTCAAAAGTAGTTGTGGGAAAAGCTGCAAGTCGTGGGAAGGGACTCACATGTGAGCAGAGAACCAACTCGGGCAGCTGTCACGTCGTGATAATGTTTTCATAGCATGGGCAAGAGAGACTCCTCTTTCTAAATGGACTGAACAAGGTTATTATGGAAGTGGTAAACAGCCTGAACATCTCAAGGGTTTTCTTTTTACATTGTCAGTGGGAGAAGGGAGGAAGGTGGGGGGAGGAGGAGAGTTCTGAAGGTGTGGTATGATTTTTTTCTTCTTCTTTTAGGTCTGTTAATAAACTTCTTTATATTCTTTCAAGTTTGGTGCCTGCTTTGCATTTCTCCTAATTCTTATCTCACAGAAGGTAAACAGTAATGAGTATTTTGGACCAAACCACTACACTAAATTGGTGTTTCCGCCCGGTTACAAACCGAACCCACTACAACAATTTATTGTGTTTCACTAAAGCAGGGACATTAAGCATATTTTAAACAGTTTCCTGTGAAACAGTTCAAGATATTTGGCCTCCAGTCTCATCACAGCTTTTTTTGGAGCTGTGTTTGAGCACTTTGCACATGTCTCCATTTGGGATGCAGTGAACTTTTATTTGCATCATTATCAGTAAGTCATCTCGGTACATTTCTTAAAGGCAAGATATTAACTGTGATTATCTAATATTTGTTTTGCATAGCAAAATGAAATAGAACTGTTGTCTGGGGCCAAAGAAAACTGTTTGCCAAAATCAGTAAATATATCAGGAAAATTTCCATTGAAAAATATTTTCCTGAGACAACAGATTTCAAAACTTAGTTTCAAAGCTGTGCAAATGTTTTCATTTCGTGGTGATCTTTTGAACATTTTATTTATAATTGACTTTATGCTAATGTATATGTGATAGCTTAGTGTCCAAATGTAGCTATTCAATATGTTCATTTATGTATTTGAATATAAAGCATTTATTATACTAAAGAAAGCGTAGGTGAATTTTAGGTTTTTGTTATTGCTGTGCTGAATTACATTTCCTTCTTCCCACACTTCAAAATTATCTTTTTATTTTTTTTTCCTAAGAATATTGGACTTTTACTCCTGCAATTTTTGCTTTTTCTTTTATTACAAGAACTTCCTGGAGAGCAGAAATCCCTACTACTCCTTTTTGTCATGGTTTAGGAATGGCAATTCCCAATTCAGTGTTTCCACTGAAACACTCCAAACCACTAGTCACTTACTCATTCCCACTGCTGATTCCCCATGGCTACTGCAAAAATTAACCCTGTGCTGGCCGGAACCAGGAGCTTTATATTTTCTTTTCTTCATGAACTCTGGCTGTTTGTTTCTGTGTAGAATTATATTTTATTCCAGAAGGGGTGTTTTTACTGTTGTTCAACCCTAGAAAAATGTTGACAAATAAGCCACATTCATGTGTTTAATCTTCAAATTCTAAGAATTCAGAGTTCTGAGAAGTTTCTCTATAACTATATTCAAGGCTGTATAAATACAAAAAAAGGCACAGGTTGTTTATAAGTGACAAATAAGGAGTGTTAATTTGTTTTTCTGGCAGAATTCAGCACAAGATTGAAAATAATGATTAAACAACATTCAGTAAGTACTACTGGCAGAAAAAAAAGATTTTTTTAACACATTCTACAAATTTAATTAAAGAAACTCTTGTAAGAATGTGGAGTTCATAACAAAACATACACAAAAGTAGCATCTCTTTAAAAATTCCATAGCTAATGCAGACACTTTATTTTATCATGATTTGTAAACAACTCCCATAAAAAAACTGGGGACAGCCAAGTGGATGGTGTGACTCAGGTAGTGTAGTATCACTTTCTCTCACTGGGTGGGTGATTTATTCACGGAAATCAACTTAACAATGCACTTGTATAACATTTGCCTGGAGACTTCACTTTGTCAATAGTTTTTGGTAGTATTATCTCTGACAGAACAATAGCAGATGATTGGCAAGGAAAAAAAAGCCAGCATATTATTTCTTGTAGAGAGGAAATGGCTCTTACCGAATGTATTTTTATTTGATGCACTATTCCCCAGATCTAAAGTAACTATTTTAAAAGTTTGTACTACATTTCTCTTCCTTAGGTCATTGTGCCTCAGAAAAGTGGTTTTTTTTTTTTCCTTTGGGGTTTCGGTTTTGGGGTTTTTTTGGGGGGGGTTGGTTGCTGGTTTATTTTTTCTTTCATAATTTCTCATGATTTCTGTTACTATTGAGTTACTTTCTCTCTCTTTAAAGCCTGTTGCTTTAACTGCAATATTTTTTTCTTTCATTCTCTGTAAACAAGATCTGTTCTGGTAGATTTTTCTTTGCTGCTGTATTCCATTTTACTGGGAAAAGAACAGCTATGTATAATTTTACTAGTGTCCAGCAAACTTTGAAGGGTTTCTGAAGTATATGATGTTGGAGTGAGAAAATAAAGGGGAAAATATCTGATTTTTTATCGGTTAACAGATTTCCTTGGCTTTTCCCAGATGCTCAATGAATAACTATGTAGAGATGCAAATTTACATAAATCTCAGGGGCAATTAGAGAAAAAAAGGATGCCTCATATTTTTATTGCAGTCCCTTACTTTCATGAGTAAGACATTAGAAATGTAAATCCTATGTATAGTGGGCTATCCACGGAGGAGGGGAAAACTCTTATGTGCAAATAAGCAAGAGAAAGAATCTTTTGTAGCCATGAAGGTATGAAAATCTGTATAAAGGCAATTGAGATATTAAACTGTTGCAGATTTCTTGGATCAAGTCTGTGAGTATAGAAACTGCTTAGAGAAAATTAAAATTGTGGCCTTGAGTTATTATTATAAAGACCTTCATTAGTACTTCTGGATAATTTTAAAAAATAATCTCACCCTTTCCACCATTAATTTTTTATGTGTGAAAGAAAGAATTGCCTTAACACAAAAATTCTATTTATATTCACTTATACACCAAGGACAGTTAACAAACTCTTATCCTTCACAGCTGCTCTCCTGATGATGGACATTGGGGATTTACAGAAGTAGGGAAAATGTTTAAACATGTTTAGTTTTAAAAAGTAAAAATATAGGATAAATTAAAAAAACCCACCAACTTCACCCTCAAAACAAAGTGGAATCATCTAAAATATATTCCTTTATCTGTCTGGCTTTGATATGCAAATAGTTTTTATTTTTGCTACCAAAATGCACATACTGATTTCTTACAGGAAAGAGCAGAACATATTTTGCCTCTGCAAGTTATCTAGGAATGTATTTTTGAAGAATGATTTTTAATATTACAATTTTACTACATTTATTTTTGTTTTAAGGACCAAAGGAAAAAGAAGCTTTTCTCTCTTAACAGGAGGAAGAAGCTGACATGACAGGTCATGAAGGTTTTCTTCCCATTTGACAATAAACATAGGCACTAAATTTTTTTTGTTAGATATATTAACAACCTATGGATGTTTTAAATTTCTTTGACAGCAATAAACATTCAAATCAAATGAGACAAGAAGAAAGTCTTTGCCATTTGCAGAAAAATGGAATTAAAATCTGAACTAGGACTCTTTCCAGATTTCATACTAAAAGAACTTGTAATTTATCTGGTGACACAAAAATTTCTGCTGACTTAGTTTAAACAAAAATTCACTGATGTCTCCAAGTTATTAAGTTCATACCCTGGAAATTATATGTGTGTGTATTTAGCCAAATTCTTAACAATAAAATCAAGTTTTCATGAAGAATGGTATTTGATCTGAAGGCCTGTTCTCTGTAGAGTCAGGGAATAGATAAATTCTCTTCCATCATCTTCTCACTACTCTTCATGGGGACGAGATTATCCTGAACCACCAGCACTGCAGTGCCTACCCATGGAACAGGGCTCCTTACCTCTTCTCCTCACTGAATTCCAGAGGCTCAGGCACTGTACCACAACTGCCTTTAGGACAATTACTTGAAAAGTGCCTGATCTTTTAGACTTTTGAGTTCTTGCTGTCCTAAACATTTTCTGGAACAAGCTCTTACATCTGTTCAAGATTTCTAATTCATCAGTAATAATTTTCTGAGAAGATATTCATGGATGAGACAGAAAATGACTAAAGGAAATTGCTCTGCTTTCAACCAGGCTTGAGTATTGGGTGGAAACCAAAATGTGGTCAAGGTAATTCTCATTCCTGCATTCACAGAATATTATTCTTGAATTAAGGAATGAGAATTAGCAGTATGACAACTCTGATACTTGGCACTTTCTTTCTATAAGGTGAACTGCAACAATTTTACCCCAGAAGTGATGCTTTTGATCAATCTGTGAAGGAGAATATTTTCTCTTTGGAAGTGGAATATGTTTCTGACAAATTTTCTTATTATTTGTCATTTCCATTGAGGCATCCTCTCTGATTATAATTAAAATCCATTGAAATTCAGAAGTACTTATGAAGGAATTGAATTTTAAATATTTGAGTCTTTCAGGTACTTCATAACTTGAGTTTTCATACCATGGGAGACAACCCAGCATGTATTTATCTCATAGCTGAAATACAATCATTTAGAAGAAAAAACTCTCATTAGAGAAGTAGTGGAGGCAGACACCATTCTATAAAATCTCTTTTATTTTGATGAAGACTTCAATGATTTAATTCATTTCATTCATCATCCTGTTCAGGCTGTTGACTGAAATGCTGATTGTTTGAGCTAAAAACTCCCAGCAAGGCCAAAGATTTCAGACGAATAAGAAATATACAGACAAATTCCAAGTTGGATTGGCCTCTTCCAAGTCACATAATGTGTTTTTAAAAATTATTCTGTTTTATTTTCATTCCTTGAAAGCTAGAGGGCAACATTGTTTCAAAAGACACAGCAAAAGCACATCACTAACTGCAAGAAGTTTTGAGCTAATAAAAGTCTTTGTTCTGACACGTTCTTTAATTAAGTTGAGATACTTGCCTAAGACATCATTCTATGAGGTCCACTAAATAGGGCATTTTAAAACTGGTCTTCTCATGTCCAGCAACTGGTAGGGATTTATGATGCTTGTGGATTGGACAATGCATAGGAATATTCATGATGGAAGACATGTTCTCTGCCCAGTGATGAGGAGAAAGTTAATTTAGCAGACAGTGATAGTGCAGGTGTGGGACAACCAACCAACCAACCAAGACTGGAGACATCGAGGGATTAGAAGTGACCATAATTAGGTGAGAGCTGCTTTTCCTTTTATACAAATCATGTTTAACTGAAAATGCAGCAGCTTCAGAGTTCACTTAAGCCGGTATCATGCTGTTTACTGCCTGACCTGAATGTGTTTACTACAGTTCTGAATCTGTTCAATGTTCTTTGGACAAAATGATCTGATGCATAATAATGAATTAATCTGTCCTTTTGATGGATTAAGTAATGCTCTTCTTGTTTTACTCTAAAGAATAATATTTTTGATAGATGGTCATAAAAGACATTTTATGGAGCTATATGAAGTTTTTTGAGCTTCATGAAGTTGGCAAAATGTCCCATCTCCAAGTAACCAAGACATTCAAAAAGATTGAATAAAACTTTCAAGTAAAAACCAATCTCAGCATCTAGCAATAAATTCTACTGTTGTGCATTTGGCATCCAAACATACAGTAGCAGTTCAGTTGAATCACCACTCCATGGAAAGTGAGCTCAAAAGCTGTATGGGTGGATCATCATGATCCACTTGGAAAGGAAATAAACACTTAAAAAAATCAATCCTCAGTTCTAACAGGAATAAAACCTGAGGTTGCAGAAATGATCGTTATGAAAGTGCTTTTCAAGTAAAGTGTTTGGAAATACTGACTTGAGGTCCAATTTTTGGATATCTGGTTCTAAATATTCAAATACAGAAAATACTCTGTTTTCAGCATAACAATTTATTGTAATGAAGTAAGTTCTTAGCAAAAAATATTATGACTGTGGTAACTTGTTTATAGTTGCTTATGGTGAATACATTTTAATTTTCGGTTAAAAATGGTTTTTGAGATGTTAGTGCAAATTGCTCCTGAAATATGCAAAACTGCAAATTACAATAACGTCTCTCTTACAGAGACAATTTAACTGAATAAATAAAAATGACAAGTTGTAATTTAATTTCAGATTGGTTTTATCTCAGTGTTTTTATTCTAGTTAGATATTTTATACACATTTTAGTGGATTTTGAAAGCATTAAAAGGCTTAATATATTTTTATTATTTGCTAATCAAGACCTGATAAAATATACAGTAATATTAACATTATTCAAGGCTTTAAATATATATTTATAAAGCAGTTCACTCAACCCATTTCTTTTATATAATTTCCCACATGCTTTAATTGTCCCTGTCGATTTTATTCTACAGGAATCTTGCAAGGACTATTCCCTTGTGATCACTCAGAGTTCTATTTGTCCATCATTGAATTAAGTTTAATGAGTATATTAATTTTCCTTCATACTTCTCATGCTGAAAAACAGATTGGTGTTTAATATTTTTACATGAATTACATTTTAAAGTAGGAGGGAGAAAAACCCCAAAACACAATAGCCATGGTTCCCATTGATAAGCACTCCAAGAGTGGCAATATAAGAACAAAACAGGAATGGAATTCGGCCCATATATAGGGGAGGGGAGGGGAGGGGAGAGGAAGGGAAGGGAAGGGAGGGGAGAGGAAGGGAAGGGAAGGGAAGGGAAGGGAAGGGAAGGGAAGGGAAGGGAAGGGAAGGGAAGGGAAGGGAAGGGAAGGGAAGGGAAGGGAAGGGAAGGGAAGGGAAGGGAAGGGAAGGGAAGGGAAGGGAAGGGAAGGGAAGGGAAGGGAAGGAAAGGAAAGGAAAGGAAAGGAAAGGAAAGGAAAGGAAAGGAAAGAAGGAAGGGAAGGGAAGGGAAGGGAAGGGAAGGGAAGGGAAGGGAAGGGAAGGGAAGGGAAGGGAGGAGAGAATAAGAAAAAGGTGTGGTTTTTAGATCTTATGTCTGCACTTTGGTAAGGATTAGCTAATGTGTATTCAGTCCTCTGATTTCATCATAAAGGGGTCTAATTAAGAGTGTTTTAATTATACGATTTCCAGTTCAATTTCTGATTATGTTCAACGGGGATGACTTCAAGGAAAATCCTTTCACAGGTTTGTTCTAGTAAGTGAAGTTGAGATTTTTAAATTTAAGAAACAGAAGAGCACTATATAAAAGAATATTTCCTTGCTATCCCCAACCTGTTCCTGCTTTAAAAAGGTCACTTTCTTTCTGTAACATTGTATTTCTGAATTTAAATACTCAAAAATACTACACTTTTTGGAAAACATAAATCAAGGTACTCTTGTAGGCAACAGATAATTGCAAACTTGCTGTACTTCATTAAGCCAGTACTCTCATACTGTCACACAATTTAATAACTTTTTTCTATTCAGTTAGACTATTTTCAGGTTTGCTTTTTTTCCTCACTCCATTTCCAGCTTTTTCATCACCCTTAGTATAAAGACTTATCCTTTTACACCAAACAATAATTATATAATTGCAACAATTTTAACTAGCTCTGTCACAACTTCTTAATATTTTTTTGTAAATTAGTGTGACTGTAACATGTGTCATCAAAACACGCAATACAGTCTCATAACCTAGAAATTACTGTGTAAGAATAATTGAAGAATTAGCTATTCTCCGTTCTTCTTCCAGGCCAGAAGTGTAATGATCCTACCTATTTTCTTCTTACATACAAGCATTGCATCCTGGAAAGATACCCTTATTGCATACCAATTTTGTGCTTTTTCAGCATGGCATACAACTAGGAAAAATATTTCCTTGTAAATGATTCATGTGATATGCAATTCAATATCCACAGAATAATTATATAGTAGCACTAAATTAATATAAGTATTAGGTATCATTGAGCCATTACTGAGTTTCAGATACTTGGTACCTGAAAATCCTTCCCTGAAAGATTGACAACATGTAGTGTGTTTCTGCAGTTCCTTAAACCTGGTAATTTCTTTCATTATGCAATTATTAACAACTGATGAAAACAGTCCTGGAAAACAAAAATAATACAACTCACCAACCAAACAAAAAAACCGAAAAAAACACCCCAAACAAAAAAAAAAAAGAGAGGAGAAGGGATATTTTTTGGGGAATATTATTTTGAATGTTATTTGTTGCAGTGAATTACTACAGGTGTGATTTCCATTTCCAGATGAAAATACATGAAACCTGGAAAGTTTCCCCAGAGAGATCTGTGGCCAGACACAGTGTTAATGTAAACTGTAGAATCATTGATTCAGCAATATTCTTAGAGTGAAGCTGACAATTGATTTTTAACTATCTGTATGTGACTTACCATAAGCAACTGGCTCATTGTGATGAAGAGAAAAGGTAACATGGCATCTCAACTGTGCCATGAGCAGACAAGGCAGCTTGTGCAGCACCTGAGCCAGAACTGGGGAATCCATTTGTCTAAATACAGCTCTCAGCCCTCCTCACCTTCCCATGCCAGGAAAACCCTGGCAGCAAGATGCCTCCTTGCTTTGTTCTCTATGGTGTCAGTGAGGCAGCTGTGCCATGTGGCTCTCGAGACGGTGATTGCAGTCTCCATGTGGGCTCTGACTGCTGCTCTATGAAAGATTAACAGCTCCAAGATCTGTGTCTGATATATAAATTATTCACGGAGCGATGTCACATAGAGGTATGAGTAAGCTCATCTTACAGTGTTGACTTCAGTTCCTTCTTCTTTTACAAGGGGACTGCTGATGGTTACACAGTGAGAAACGGGGAAGGATTAGCACGTGATCATCTTTCCTCTCCATTAAGTTGATGCACTTTGGCTTCACTTTACAAAGCACGGCATGGTGGAACAGAGTGTCCTATGGAAAGAGTACAGCCTATGGTGCTGCTATGGTTAGATACACTCACATAAATTTCTGGAATTTGCTTACTGCCTTGGAATTTGCTAAAAAGGTGTTATAGATACAGCAGTGATAATTAAACAAAAAATTCTGTTTAACTCATTAAAAGACCCAAGTGAAAACTTTTAAACGGGTAAATTCAGAATTAAGCTAATATTTTATCTAGGGTGTATCATGAAAAAAGAACACAAAAGAACTCAAATTCATTAAAGAGAGAAAGCATCAATTTCTGTGTTTCTAATTTATTTAATTTTGTCATGAGTTAATGGTTTTTACATTTCTGTGTTTAATTCTTCCATTTCCATTTTAAACACATGAATCATATGCTATGGAAGATTATAAACTTCAGCCTACATATGTCAGGACTATAAAGACTCAAAGCAATTTCTGGTGTTTCTTCTTTGTTTTTTTACATGGTTCTTATTTTGCCCAATTGTAGCAATACTTAAAAAAAAATTACTCTTCCAAGAATTTACTGCTTTTAAGCATGGTTTGTTCATAATGGGTGTGTGAAGTTTTTTCAGAGTAGAAAAAAAATTGATGCATGTAGTGCAAATTCAGAATGTCTCAAAGCAAGTTTTGAAAGACAGCTCTTCATTTGTTGTGTCTCTTGAATCTTTACACACCTGTTAATAGAACTTCACAGTAGTTTTCTGCTCCTTTCTTCTCTCTTTTCCTGTTAAAAATCAATCATACAGATTTCCATAAGGAACAGAGCTCTTTCTAAATGCTAAAGAATATACTGATAGTGATTTCTCTTATACCCATAATTAGAGAAAAAAAAAATTGAAAAATTTAATCTTCAGTTATATAAGGGTTACAACTAAAGCATCCTTCCTGAATTCAGATCCATTAGATAAAAAACTATTAAGATTATTTTACTCTTAGGATAGGTCATCTCAGAAAACCTAAGTCTTGGGGATTTAATTAAAAAACCCAAGCTAACAACTTTTGCATCATTCACTTGTTTACAATCTCAACTGAAATGCAGGCATCATTACTTCAAAGCTATTTTTTGTGATCACAGCTAACCAAAAGACTTACCAAAGTGGGGCTTAAGCAGGACTTATGAAGGTAGGATTTTTTTGGTTTTACCTCTGCCTCCTGGAAAAGCAATGGAAGATTTTTTTCCTTAGCTGGGGGTACATAGGATGAGCTTTTCTGTTTCAGGCTGAACATGTGCACGGATTGTATTTGATGCCAGTTTCTGTGCAAAGCCCCTCAATATTGGAGGTCGCACAAGTGTTTTCTAAAATGCCACTCCATGACTCAAAGCCCATATCCATAGTTGTATCCATAGTTGATGTTTATAAAAAGAAACAAAACCAAAAGAACCAAAATACCAAACCATGTGATTTTTGTGTATGTTCCCTTGCCAGGAAGCTGTTTCTGCTCTTTCATCTCCAGCACTTACAGTCATTTTGACATGGAAAAGTTAGCTCCGATTAAGCAAGATATTTCCAAACTACAGAATGTTTTCCTGTTAAACATAAAACTGGGTGAAATTCCCTGCTGTTCTGTGAAACCCAATATGATCATCAGTAATCCCTCAAGCTCCCTCTGCTCTTCTGGTGATAAAAACCAAGAGTGTTTTGGCTGCCTGCTGACTATTTTGCTGTTTTTTTTCCTGATTCAAGAAGTTTTATGCTCCCTGTTTTCAAAATTAATTGTTGCTTTCCTAGTTCTTGATGGGGAAAAGCCTCTTCTGTGAATAGTCCCTGCAGTCTATCTGAAAAGCTTTCAATATTGTCAAACATTGCAAGAATTTTGTTTAATATAGGAATATTTAAAATCTTCCACAGAGGTCTCATATTCAGGAGATACATAAATACTTCTGAAAATGCATCTACAAATGATGCCATAGGAGTGATGATTTTTTTTGTGTTGACATTATTTTTTTTATTTAGTACTAACAACTTGCTAAAAAGAACAAGCAGCACATTTGTGTGAATCATGTTCATTATGTGACAAAAAGTGAGAGATTTTTTGTCACAAGGTTCTTTCTGCAAACTAACAATGGTATGGTGGCCTCTGTAAAGGTTGGCAGTTTAATAGTTGTTTCTAACTGAAATAAGGATTTTACTTAGAGTTGTCATGATCATTGGTCATGATCATTTTGGACTAAAAATTGATTACCAATGCTGATACATTACTCCTCAATACAAGAGGTATTGTATGGTACATTTCCATGGCTTACCACGGTCTTTTAATTAGATAGAAGATCTACTCATACAACAAGCTGCAGGCAAATATTTTCTGCTAGTTTCAGCACAAGAATTTCCATCAAGTGAGAGATCACTGAAGTGAAGCAAGAAAGGATTTGGAGAACCACTTTTTACAGAAAGGTACACAAGAGTCGTCTTAAATCGTCAGGCTCATGTACAAAGGTGCCTGGTTGTTTGTTTCCAACTCAGAGCAAATTTCATTTTCACAGAAAAGTAAATTATATTATTAATCATCTTTTTTAGGCAAATAATATTCATGATGAATAAATGTGTTCAGAGGAAACATGTGGTAACTAGTTTTAAAATTATTAGTCTGCTTTATTAACTGGCAAAAAATGAAAAAGGAATTATGAATGATTTTATAATTTCTAAGTAGCAAGCTATGTTCCAATTGTTTTCTCAAGCTTTTTAATTCTTTTTGGAACCTTGATCCTCATTCAGGCAATTGGAATACTTCCAGACATTGGTTGCAGAAACATAGATACCTAAAAAGATAAAATAATCTAGAGGACAGACAATAAAATTCAATTTTATCATTTGTTTCTTCCTCACATTCCACTTCTGTACTCTTTTAATCACTGCTTAGCTTTCTTAGCATCAGCACCAGTCCTTGTTTTGTCTAAAGAAGTAAAGTATTCTATCAATTTTTATTGTAAACTTTGTGTGGTTTGGTATTTACCCAAAAGCTATTTTTTAAACCACCTTAATGAAATAAAATATGAAGTATAATTTATGAATATAACTTCATGCAAAGTCAATGGTTAATCAAATTGGAATTTTATTTATCAATTTATCCTATAACATGAAAAAACCCCAAAACATACCATTCAGCAGAACAGTCTAAATATTTTCTTTTAATTGTTGTTTGTCTTTTGTATTTTACTGCTTTGTTATTTCTATGAACCTTATTCATAGATATGCTGTGTGTTGTTGGATAGGATCAGCAGTCTGCATTCTCTGATGAGCACCTTGCTGTTAAGTCTTGGCAGCACTATTTATTCCTGCATGAGCAGACATTTAATGGAACATGGAAGAGTTTCAGGAGGATGAGCCAGGTCATCTCAACCCCAGTACCCAGCCTGCTTGTAGAAGGCAAAAGGTTTTAAATCCTCTTAGGAAAAAGAATTGAACTGTGATTTCCAAATGCCTTCTAAATGCTTTGACTGTAAAAAAATTTGATTAAAAAGGAAATGTTTATATGTGTAACTGACAATGATTGGAATAAAAATCACTTGTGCCTCTGCCAAGTGCAGCAAATTCCAGCTCTGAACCATAAGTTTAAGAATACATCTCTGTATAACCATGCTGAAGAGGTACTCAGTTTAAACAACCACCTAGCCTGGTGTATTGGGATCAGCAATTCCGTGTTCTTTTTTGTTAATACTCTTTTGAGGTGACCAACTCTCCTAATACATAAAAAAACCTAAGGCTAATTTATGGATGTGAATATTTTATAGGGGTCAGGCACATATGAGGGATGTTGTTTTGGTAGTTCCACCTCTCCTCTCTCTTTGATTATTAACACTACCCTAATTTTAAGAAAATCTTTTTCCAGACTCCAGTCATCTTATGTTTTCCTCTTCTTGTCTGAGGGCATAACACTGGCCTACTAGATTATTATATGCTTCATATTTTTGGGTTTTTTCAGTGATTTAATGCAACAAGAAATATAATAATTTATCCCTGGCTATCAATAAAGCTCTTTTCATGAAAAAAATATCATTTGCAGTCTGGCATTTATACTCTGTTCAGATCAATAATGAGCACAAGGAGTAGAAGAGAAGGATTAACACATTGGGTTAAAAAGCCCTTTGGGAAAAAATCTAAACACTCTTTATATGGTCTCTAATTTTATATATTTATTGACTTCAAAAATACCATGTACTTACACAGTCGTAACAAGTAAATCCTATCAACACACCTGCAACACTGCTACAGAATAGTCCTATGTTCTTTCTACTAGATGGTCCTTTTTTTTTGCAACAGATACCAGGTTCCATTTTGACATTAGGGACATAACTGTTGCTAATAAAAGTGGAAAGGAGAATAGGGGAATCGCAGTCCATGACTATATAATAACAACGCCATGGTTAAATTAGTCTTGCTTCAATATTTAAAGAACCCTGAACAAGATTTTATCAGAAAAAACCCCAAACAAAAATATATCAGATCATTTTACCATTGGCTTGATTAAGTGATGTAGTTGTAGATATTCAATACTTCTACTTTTTAATTTGGTAATGGAAAATTCAGCAGCCTGTGGCATACATGAGATCAAACTTCATGGTCTCAATGATCATCTCTGAACAGCCTGGGAATCTATATGGATGAACAATTTTCTTGGGGTCTGATTTACTATAACATTTTTTTCTGAAAAACTATTCTTAAAACAGTGTATAAAATATGAACTTGTCTGATGCCAAATTTCTTGAAACCAGTCATTAAGATTTATTATTTCCATTATGAATAATGTCCATTATAAAAGAAGAAAAACATGACTGTAAGGCAAGCATATATTTTCTGTCATAGCACAGCAGTTTGTCTTCAATGACTGATGTTGTTTGCAGTTTGGGAAAGTAATAACACAGAAACAGCAAGCAAGATTTGTATTTTTAGCAGAAACTCATTGTTCATTGTTTACATTATTTTCATTCTTCGATAAAGTGAATGCTTATTATTGTCAATAGTGACAAACAAAAGCCATCTGACCTCTTCTTGTAGCTTAATAAAGCCACAAACATTGGTGAAATACTCATAATGTAAAAAGCATTTACAACAGGCCTCACCAAAATGTACACATCATGGTATATCTTATGAAAAAAGACTTCTGTAACAAGATGTAATTGTCTCCTTGAGTCCTGTGGGCAGTTTGGGCACCACAATATAGAAAAGACATTAGGCTGTTAGAGAGTGTCCAAAGTAGGGCCATGAAGATGATGAAGTGAGGAAGCCTTATGAGGAGGTCACTTGGTTCAGCCTGGAAGAGACTGATGAGAGACCTTTGTGAGGTCTTCAGCATCCTCATGAGGGGAAACAGAGAGGCAGGTACCGATCTCTTCACTCTCCTGATCAGTGACAACACTCAAGGAAAAGGTATAAAGATCAGGGGAGATTTAGGTTGGGTATCAGGAAAGCATTCTTCACCCAGAAGGTAGTTTGGTATGGAACAGGCTCCCTAGGAAAGCTGTCACAGCACTGAGCCTGACAAAGTTCAAGAAGTGTTTGGACAGTGCTCTCAGGCACAGAGTGTAACTCTTGGGGATGGTCCTGTGCAGGGTCAGGAGTTGGAATCAATGGTCCTGATGGATCCCTTCCAACTCAGGATATGCTGTGATTTTATAGTTCCTTTCTTAAAGAGTGTCTTGGGGATGGTTCGTATCCCATAAACATTTGGTTTTTGTTTTGTGTCCAGAAGTACCACTGCCCCCAACCCCAGCTCGGGAATATCACGATGGATGAAGGGCGGGCTGGGATCCTGCAGGGGGTGGGGGCCAGGGGCTTCTCTTCCTTCAGGTCAGGGTGATCAACACAGCTGCCACATGGCACGGTGGGTCTGACCTGAGGTCCTGTTGCCCTGTGCTTTTTGTCCTTTTCTTGTTTCCCCTCTTTTTTTTTTCTCTGGCATTGTGATCAGGGCCTGCCGTCTTGCTTCTCTGCCACTTGGGAGCCCAGAGCCGATGTGTGCTGTGCCAAGACCCAGGAGCCAGGAGCCCTCTCTGCTGGGCTGTTCCCTCTGCGTGGCAGCCCATGGTCTATTCCTGAACTAGGAGGGGCTGTGCTTTGGTGCTGGACCTCCTGTGTTTTGGACCTGCACCTCCAGGTCTGGACACTGAGCCACACTCCCAGTGCCAGCTGTACACCACTGTGCCGGGGCTGTTGCATCCTGAGCACGGTGTGCAAGTGCATGGTGAAACAGGTGGTGATGTAAGAGGTGAATGCAACAGCTAAGCACACATGCTCCTGTGCAATTGCATATGAACTGGTCTCTCTCTTGTGTCAAGCACAGCTCAGCAGTAGGAAACCAGGTTCTCTCCAAGTTCCTAGATTTGCTAATGTTAGGTTGCACCAGACTATTCACATTAGAAAAGTATTGAAGACATAGGACAGACTGAAAGGAGAACAGATGAGATGAATGAGATTGTGAGGTTCCCATGCTGTTGCTGCTGCTGCTGCTGCTGCTGTTGTTTGCTTGCCTTGTTTTATATATATATACTAGTAAGGTCTGACAGTTCAATATTAGCATTTATTTACCTTTTTCCCATGCTGTGAGGGCATTTTGTTTGTCAATAAACGGTTGGGTTTTTTTCACTTTCATCCACTAGTATTCATTTCCTATTGGTGAAAAGGGATAGTTAGAACCCTTTTTAGAGGAAGCACTCATTCTGGAGTTTTTTCTCTCAAACTTGTCTCTAAACTGAAACAATGAGACACAGCTGGAAGGTGACTGTCAGACTCACCATTTCACCTGCTCCTTAAAGGCTATGAGGACACAATGCTGGTTTGACTCAGGAGTTAACAACCTCATGAGCTGGCAGCAGCTCAGCAGCTCACCTCCTCTGGAAAGTAGGCGTTATTTCTTCCTTCTTATCTTTTCTTGTTCTCCTGTTAATTCTTTGTATTGATAGGAACATCTTCCATTCTCTTCTCTCTCTTCCTCCTGCTCTGTTCAGAGAAGTGCAACTGCAGTCAGCAACTAAACAGACATTTCCCACCTGGTATAAATTTTCAAAACAAGTAATTAAAGTCCAGCCTCATTTTTCACCCCTCACCCTTGCATTGTTTGAGAAACTGAATTGCTAATGATTCTCGGAAACCCGAACTACTGCTGCTTGCAGTTAGCTAATAGCAGGCAATATTCTCAACCTATTTTGTGACCTTGGAGGTTTGTGATCATCTGTTTGAGAAGGGAATGAAATTCAATGTTTCCCCAGCACCAAAAAGTTATTATAAAGTGAGCAATTTTCTGTGAAGTATCCCTTTGGAGGAGTCTGTGGTGTGTTCTCGTGCTTATTTGCTCAGACCATCAAGGGAGCTGGGATCTTGCATTGTAGGTGATGCAGGAAAGTACAAGACTACAGGAAGTTCTCTGAGCAAGTCCCACACCAGCTTCCAGAATTCACAGTTATTTATTTCCAGTGGTCCTCTTCTCTTTGGTCTTGCTTTGTATATTATTGCAAAGCCAGAGAGTGTTGCAATCTCATCTTTTCAATTCCTTGGCAATCAACAGTGTTTGTCAGTGACCTGTACTGGTGCTGTCTGTGAGCAGTGGAAGGTAAGGTAAAAGATGAATGAAAGGACAGACAAGTACAATTCTTTGTGCCCTCTCAGCTTTCCTGCTCAGCCTAAATGCACAGCTACAGACCATGGTCTGTGCTCCCACATGGTTCCTGTGGTGGCCATCAGGAAAGATGTAGGCAAAGGTCTTCAAAATTAACACAAGTATTTCCTTCACAAATACAGCTTAGAAACCAAAGTAACTGAACACAATTTGTTCTATGCAAATCATTCTGCAGCTGAAAACACCATTATAATAAAAAACCCTAACACTAGGACTCTAGGACTGAAAACACGATATCTTGTTTCTACTCTTTCAAAGTAATATTATGTGCTATTACAATATATATGTTTAAGCTGATGAAACTTCTATCAACCCTACTATGATTCTCTACAGTGGTGGGGTTTTTTTTCCCATGGATTTCAACCATTTATCAGTGAAAAACTCTGTGTGAATATCTCTAAGTAAATGCCTAAAATAATTTCATCTAATAGGATCAAAGAATTACAGAAAATCACTTTGCACAGAATACAATAGTGTGTTGTTACAATATATTTCAAAACATAACTTGTATAATCTGTATATCTATAACAAAATTTAGATTTGTTTCTTCACCATAACACAGTTCTAGACAAACTTTCCAAAACAAAAATCAAAGAACACTTGAGAAGAAGAAGAAATAAATTTGTAATAACAGCCTAGTGTTCTGCACAGATAGTGAATGAAACTCTAGGAAGATGAGTATTTTTCATCATAATTTTTCATAGTAAAGATGTCATTGTAATAAAAGTATATTTTAAATTAGTGACACTTGCAAATTGGTTTCAGATTTATGAGAAAGCTGTGCTGGTGGGAAATAATCCAAGGAAAAAAGCTCAGAAATGTTAATTAGAAAGTACAATTCTTGTTGTGTCTTGAGCTACCAGAAATATCTGCTAATTGCTACCAGTCATCTCCTTTCACTTCAAGCTGATCTAATTAATTTCAAAACACCCTTGAATCTCAGAGCCTGGATTTCTAGGTTTCATAAAATTTATTTGCTCTTGACGGCTTTAATAAAAACCTCACATATTGTCTGAATCAGGTAGATGTTTTAAAGTAGATCCCATTTTATGTAGATCCATGGCCCATTTTTCTTCCCATACCCTTCTTTCTTAATATAAAATACTTTTGATACACAACATACTTGATATAAACATTTGAGATAACTGTGTTTGCATTTAGGAAATTTTAACTCATGCATAACATATGCAGAGATAATTTTAAAAGATGGCATCTATTTATATACGTTTTTTGCTAATCACTCACCCCCCATGAAGGTGAATTATTACAGAAATTAACTTTATGCATGATATATTTTGCATTCTATGCATTCTGTGGCCCTTCTGAATGAAGTATTTCTAAATGAAGTATTTAAACTTTATTTATATTTTGTGTTTAAGAATTACCCTAGAACAGAATGCAGAACAGTTCCCTCTGCACATTTAACAAATTTAGAACAAGCATTTGGATACAGGGGTTTTGTTTAGAATTATGTCTACCATTAGAAAGTTCTATCTGTCAGTTGTTTGAGAAGCATATTTGGGTGGGGGGATAAGAATTCTTAAACATAACTGTACATTAAACTCAGATGAAAGTGATATTAGGTGAAAGTGTGAATCAGGTGTTTGGTTGGTTTGTTTATTACCTGCAGAAATTACAAGTGTGGTGAATATGTTCAGCTTTTTCCCAGTTTGCTTTCCTGTGCAAAGGCAGACTTTGGATCCCCATTTAAATATGGTTCAGACACTGCTAGCTTTAGACATCCGAATAGTCAAAGTGTGCAGTGAATAATCACAAAGTGTGCTTCCCTTCAAGTATCTGGCCAATGATCTCCCTTTTAGCCTGAAGCAATAATTGTCTGTGCATTTTAACAGTTCATTTGCTTTCACTACACTACTTGTTTCTTAGCACATTGGATTTTACACTGTTTTGATGAAAAACCCTTGTGATGGTTGAAATGAGCATTTGCATTAAATGTGGTGCAGTGGAAGAAATTCTGATACTGGCTGTGCACATTTTTACATGGATAAGCAGTCTCTATGGATGCCATCTCTAAAAGGATTTATTTATATCTCTTACAAAAATGATGGATGAAGGTGCCATAGCTACCATATAATAGTATTTTCCCAGGTATTGTTTTTTTCACATACAAATACAGCCATAAAACAAATACTCTCTGCGGGCTCTCAGCACCAAATTAGAGAGAGAGTTAAGTTTACATAGCACTCTAAGTGGTGACCAACTACAAGAATAATTTCCCAAATGGATAAAGAAAGGAAAAGAATTAAGCACACTAACTTCTAAGCAGTTCTTTGGCCCAAGGAATTACGTGAGGAAAATGTAGCATTAATAAGAGTCCTACAAAGTTACGCAATCAGCTTCTGCTGCAAAATGTCAGTCTGTACAAGATTAGTATAAGGGATGAACTGAAATGTGTGCTGCAGCCTCAAGAGGCAGCATAGCTGGGGATTATAAACATGCTTCTATTCAGTTTAAATACAGTACAGTGAAATTAACTTTATTCCAAATGCTTTTTGCTATTGTACTTTTTGGAATGTATTACTTTATTTCTCTCAGTGCAGTGGAGAACTTGTTTTTTATAGCAGAACAATTCTGGTCCAAAGGAAGTTGAACTGCTTTACAACATTGGAGCAGGGAAAAACAGACAAGACAGAATAAAGACTGAATATTGAATTTTCTTACTTTAACATGACATTCCCTTCTCGAGTTAAGTCTTTAAAAAAAAAAAAAAAGTTGGGTGAGGTTTTTTTTACCCAGTGTCATTACAATGTTACCAGTAAATGTATCTTTGTAAACTCTTGTATATCTTCTTTCATTGAGTAAAATTGCCCGGCATAATATTTGATTTCCAAGAAGGAAAAAGAGGAGGTGAAAAAAGATGAGGGAAAATAATTGTCCCCTAGAAAATTTGTCTGAATATGCTATTTTCTTATTTGCTCCCTGAGATATTTTTAAGGATGGTAACACTCAATAGTAAAGAAGGACTTGACATAAAAGCTTTTGCTCTCCCTTTTTCAAAGGTGTTAAATTTAATAATATCTTTTATTGATGGCAAACACAAATACTGCACTACACCAAACTTATTTTTCTTCCTCTTTTAATTGAAAATATCTTGTACTCTGTTCTCAGATATCTTACATGTGCACTACAACCACACGCTGTTATGTAATATGTTCAAGTTGACAGCAATCTGAAAATGTACCAAAAACCATCAAGAAGTTATTTTCGTGTAGATGATAACAGGTTGCAATGTTTATAGGATGTGCTTATTGTCTTAAACTTGTGTTTAATGGTGTGAGAAACCACCACAAAGCATCACACATCAACAAAAGTATCAACACAAAGCAACACACAATTTTGAAAAGTGGAGTTTAGGTGAAGGATGCAGAGACTGGCTGGAGCTGAAAAGAGTGCTGTGCCAGATGCCTATCTGCTAAAACTTTAATTTACTATTTTATCCCACAAATTCATTAACTTATACTGCATAAGTTCAAAGTAATTATTAAAGTAAACAGCAGTATTACTGCTCATTAATTTTTCATTTTATTATTTCAGTAATTTTTGAGCTCTTAGAAAGGTATAACATATTCTTTTTCAAAAAAACTCGCATCACCTTCTTCTTGTTTCCAAGGCATTTTTTAGATGACTGCTAGATGACAGATGGTCACCATATGTCCCTTCATATCTACAACATATGTTTAAATGTTACCAGTGCCACCTTTGCCTTTCATGACAATTTGTAAAGAAGAGTTTAAAAACGATAAGGGATGTATATGGAAAATTTAAAGTCCTTTGGCAGTGGAACCTGACCTTTTGGATTGTAGGGATATTAGCCATTCCAGATCTTTCAGGAATATTTAGGTCTTAGACTTTTTAAAAAACTATTTAAATCACTGTGAGTGTAATATAGTATGATTTGACTTCTGGTTTTCTTCAGCTGATAGCAAAACCCCATCTATATTATTTTTTTCTTACATAGTTAAGCTATTTCTCTGATGCGTCCCATAGTGTTGTTCTGTTCCAGTGTTGCATTAATTTTTCATATCCTTCATTTACATTCCTGGTTGAACTATTAATGTGGACTTAAGGATAGGTCTTTTACTCTCTAACTCCCTTAAGCAATCTTTTCTTATTTTCTGTTTTATTCCCTGATTGTGTCACCAAAACCCTGAGTTGATTTTAGACTGAAATGTATGCTCAGTCATTGAACACAGAGGTTTAAAAAATTAAGAATAATGAAGATCACAAAGGTAACTGGGATCACAAATCAAGAGAGTGATAAAAAGTTGGTCTAATCTCAAGTAAGGTAAGCACATACCTTAAGGTAAGCTTATCATGACTATCTACATTTTAAAAATGATAAAGCAAATAAAATCTTTGTGTTCATGGTAAGCATGATAGCCAAGGGGAAGGGAACTTTAACTGCTGATAATTTAGATCTGAATTGTTAAAGACATTTTTTTAAAAATCTCAATGCTTGGCTTTATACAAACTAAATTATATGCTACAAACTGTTAAGTAGTAAGGTACATGAAGTTATTAAATTATATTTCAGATATAAACTGATTAAATATGTTTCATTGTCATAATCCCTGTTTATTGAAATCTGTATGGAAAATAATTAGGCTCTTTTAATCAATGCTAGAAGACTTTACCTTAAGGCATTTCTTCCCACTCTAGTCTTCTGTCATGTGTGCTTTCTGACATGGCAAGAGTTCTTGCCAAAATAACAAATTTAATATTATCATTTAATCTCCAATAACAGTGCAATAAATGGCAAACATTGTGAACAGATAGCCTACACCCTAACAGAATGAAATTCATTTTACCCAAGGAACCAAGTGTTGTACCACAAATTCTGTGAGCAAAAGCATTCAACTGTGAAGTAGCAGAAAACACTTAAGATAAGTGAAGGAAAAAAATAGCATTTTGTAATCAGTAACATTCCTTACCAAACCACTCCTCCTCCATTACCTTAGTCCTGACTCCTAAGGGAAACCAACAAATTACCTTCAGAAGTTGACTCTGGAGTCATAAATCTAAAAAAGATTAACAAATTACAAATCACAGACTCAGCAGACGAATTAGTTTTCTGACATACAATAAATTTCCTCATGCCTAACATCCAACTAAGCCGTCAATGTTCTAAAATCAATATTTAGCTTTTTCTTTCTATCCAAGAGGGTTAAAGACTTAATCATCTCCTTGTCTCCTAACAGTCTTTTCTATTCTTTTGGTTCGGATTGTTATTTTAGCTCAAATTGGTTAATCGACTTATGTAGTAAATTAATGCCAATGAAAAGTTCTGATATCTCCTGTTTCTGTGCTACATTTGTGTCAGCCTTTTTTGAAAGAAAAGTAAGAAGCAGTAGAAAAGCTAGTCAATAATTTAGATACTTCATTGACTTCAAATGGCAGTTGTACATAATTTTCATTTCAATTTCAATACAAAGGTATTTACTTGCTAGAACTCTGATAATTTAAATTTTATTAATGTCATATATCAGAAATTGCTTTTTTTAGTGCAAAAGATTTGGAACTAGATAACTACAATGAAGACATTGTAAAAGCTACAATTTTGTGCAAAACAGTTATACTGTCTTCTCATTTCTGTGTGAAAATTGATTACAAAATTGCTCCTTACAAACACATTTGAAATTATATTCAGGGTATTCCACTCAAATTAAATTTTCACTGGTCAAATATTCTTATTCATCATCATTTCTTTAGGGACTATTTTTATTCTTGGTTAAAATGCTTGTCATAAATTTCTGTAGGGGAAATTGCCATGTTAGCACCTTATACTATAAAATCTAGTATAATTACTATGGCAATGCTTTTACTAGTTTTGTAGTTTTTACTAGTTAAGCTGGAAAAGCTTAATTAGACATTCTAGCGTGATAGATAGATTAGTGTGAAAATTAATTTATGTTAGCCCACCTTACATGGGAGAAGTATGAGTAAAAAAATATAAGTAGGAATTACCTATTTCAAAGTATAACATTGTTAAATACTCATCCTTAGGTGTGGGGTATGCCCAGCCCCTGCCCTGGAGGGATCTCTGCTGAGATAAGAGATTTCGTAATCGCCCAGCAGGACTCCCTGGAAAGGCAACCACTTCTGTGGTCACGGCGAGAAAAGACAGACCCACAATCCTTTAGGAGACTCTATGCAGATCCTTTGAAACCCACTGGCCTTCACCCATCCCCTGTATCCTTATAAAAGCTAAGTCCTCTGCCCCTGTGGGAGAGAGTTCTCCTCCCTGGCTTTCCCCTTCGCCGGAGTACGGACCCATAATAAAGCTACCTTCCGTGCGGAACCAGCCACACGAGCCTCTCGTCTCTCTCTCTCTGGTCTGGCTTGGCCTGGAGGATGCCCTGCAGAGCTGAGCTGGAATCATGAGCTGATAATCACTAAAGAGCTGACAGTCTCTGCAAGGGCCCCTCTGCCAGCAGCTGAGGGAAGACACCGGACCTCAAAGTATAACATTGTTAAATACTCATCCTTAGGTGTGGGGTATGCCCAGCCCCTGCCCTGGAGGGATCTCTGCTGAGATAAGAGATTTCGTAATCGCCCAGCAGGACTCCCTGGAAAGGCAACCACTTCTGTGGTCACGGCGAGAAAAGACAGACCCACAATCCTTTAGGAGACTCTATGCAGATCCTTTGAAACCCACTGGCCTTCACCCATCCCCTGTATCCTTATAAAAGCTAAGTCCTCTGCCCCTGTGGGAGAGAGTTCTCCTCCCTGGCTTTCCCCTTCGCCGGAGTACGGACCCATAATAAAGCTACCTTCCGTGCGGAACCAGCCACACGAGCCTCTCGTCTCTCTCTCTGGTCTGGCTTGGCCCAGAGCTGAGCTGGAATCACGAGCTGATAATCACTAAAGAGCTGACAGCCTCTGCAAGGGCCCCTCTGCCAGCAGCTGAGGGAAGACACCGGACCTCGGGAAGGCGATTCCTTTCGGGACCATCTCCCCGGACCGGTCACCTCTTCCTGGGTCACAGCCTCGGACCCCATCACCAACTGTAATACTTAGGGACCTATTTTATGAGTTGTGCAGGTATCTAACCATGTGACTGGTTTATTTGTAATGGATTATACATGTCAAGTCTTCCTTTACATAATTTTTTTTAAAATTTAATTTTGTATTTTTTCAGAAAAATACTTTTAGCTGTTCAACACTGCAGTCTGTCTCATAGCATTTTTTAAGGCTCTGCTTTCAAGAATACAGGAGGATTGTGCAGTTTTTGTTGTGTGCAAATCTAATATATCCTATGGTTTTTCAAATATGGAATCATCAGTTTTGCTAGAATTCCTGAAAACAGCTAAAATAAACTAAATTGTACTAACACCCTCCAAACCTGCAAAGTAAAGGCTTTACTTTAACAGACAATGTCACTAGGATTAAGATAAATTATTAATATAGCCATCTCAATGAAATAAATACACTTAGAAGCACCTGAACAGGTCTGGAGCTTATGTTCCCTTTTCTGAATGAAATATATTTGCAATTAATAAAAGGATGTGAAGCTTTTGAAAATTTCATCAGATTAATTATAGAATTTGCCCACTGATCTTAGATTTAGATCTATTTCAGTAGATTAACTGATACAGACATCCAGAATGTTGTATTAAAAAGGCTGCTATATAGATTTTTTAATTCTTAAAAGAACAAACCAACAAAGTTTTCCCAAGCAAATTAATTTGGATAGCACTTGCAGACTTTGGTATTTTTGAAAGCGATACAAGATTGCCCAGGAAGTATGTGGAAACTTCAAACATTTTTTCAGCCACAGTAGGAAATCATAGGTTGAACTGGGATTTGAGAGACATGGATTTTTTTAAACTGATGTCATCACTGTATCATTGACTCTCAATATCTGTGGAATGAGAAGCAAAAACTAGCAAATATAAGAAAAATGAGCAGACGAAAACTAACAAAGTACTAAACTAAATTTGCAAGGATGGTAAGATTTCCCTAATGACTGCATGGAGAAAAATGAAACATTTTACAAACTGTTTGAGAAGACATTATTCTCCTAAGGAAATGCGTATTACTATGTTGATGAATTGCTTGTCAATTCACAGGGACTCAAGAAGAACTAAAAAAAATTTTTTTTGTTAATTTGGCAAAAAAATAAAGCTTTTAATTACTATGGTTGAGAAGTAAACAGGCTTTTTGCCTTTTAAGAACTAAAAGAACAATTACATTAAAAAAAAAACCCTCTTATGAAAGGTGTGTACAGCTGTTGTGAAAGCCAAATGCATGTGTAATGGCAAGGGACTGTTTTAAGTGTTGGAAAACTTAAAGCGGATTAAACTAATTTTGTAAATGGCAGCCCTTTTCCAATTCTGTTTGTGTATGATTGCCTTTGGAAGGAAAGCCTCCAGGTTCACTTAGAAATGTAAAGACAATCTGATAGAAATGTGATAGGAAAAGCTTGCATTATCGTTTCATCTGCTGTTTTGAAGTCTACCCATAGATATATTTTTGGAGGTTTATGACTGCTTTGGTACACAATCTAACATGGGACTGCTGGTTGTAGTCTTCAGGTGGTAGCATGGAGTAAGTGAGCACATGGAGGGAACGACAAAATTTAGGTACAGAAGCAAAAAATTACCTAGCAAACTAAAAAACATAATTTAGTAGCATTTCTCTTCTTTGGTGTCACAATATGTAGCATTCTTCTAAGGGATGTGGATGAATAGAAGTTTTTCAGCTTAGCTTAGTTTCGCATATGAAAGGATTGTAACGATAACATAAATAATGCACTTTAACAACATAATTCTATCTTCAGCAATGAATAAAAAGCCTGGTATGGAGAAGAATGACAATTCTCTCTGTGAGTGTAGAATCCAGCATCACTTTTCTTGCTATGGTAACACAAGACAAATGCTTACACAGATGATTTGTTAAATTGACCGAGTCAGAAAGCAGTAAGCTTTGAAGAAAAATCATCTTGGAAAGTTTATTATGCCTGGTTTGAAATAATAAGCCAAATGAACCTTTGGATGGAGAAAGAGTGAGCACTATTTCTGGCTGCTACTCTGAAAGCACATATTTTTCCAGCAATTTGTCAGAAAAAGACAGGAAAGTGTTTGCAGGCATTAGCAACAGCTATATTATCTTGGCATTGTGGAGCTGGACATCAAATAAAATTGGCAGAGCTATGGAATTATGGTGGATAAAGTGACTCATCTGTACCAGAACTGTCTGAAGATGTGACCCTTGAAGATTTCTATGTCAAGCACATCTAGTTATTTCTAAAAACCTCTGCACTAGCTTATAAAACATACATTTTCAATTGTGTTAATAATAATAGAAAAGATAATAAAAATACACTCTTTGTTAAACACTGCTAAAATCTATGGAATATACCTTGACCAGCATCATTCAATTTAGCAAATCTTAAAGTTGAAAGTAAATGAAGGTAGGTGAATTGAAGAAAAGTTATTTAATCAGATGCATGAAAAGGTAAAGATCAGGAGAGTACTAGCTGGTAGGTTTTCTATTACTGTGAGAAGAGTCCAGACCTACACTACAGTATGAGGAATTTTCCTTAAAAATCAATCAATCAATCAATCAAACAACAACACAACAAAAGAACCACAAAAAAGGACACACATCCCGCCCCCATGTTTTTTTCAGGAAAAGTGACTACAAGAATTCTGTTTGCCACAAGACACTTATTTTTTCCTGAAGACAAAATAAATACCTAGCTTTCCATTCCTTTAAATGAGCATATCTGAGATGCTATGGCATGTCATAGCAGTTTTGTACTACTTTCTTTAAGTTTGATAGCAAAACTTTGCCAGCCTGTACATTGTGGTATTTCTATTATAACTATATATATTTTCCTGTTCGTCCTGTTTTGTACATTTTGACTGATTATAAGTTGGCAGAGGTTTGGTTCTCATGTTACAGAATATATAGATGCTCTATGTGTGATTTACAGTATTTCCTGGTCTTTGTGTAAAGCAGCTATTTCTGCTTGTCTCCAAGGAGTTGCCACAAAATTTCTGGCTATGCAGGAATACCACACTTGTGATAGTGCAGTGACATTTCAGATTCTAATGCATCACACCTAGGTAAATGGCTACATTGATCAGGAGACTAGCAGGATATCCCAAGACTAAGGTGCCAGCCTGGCAATTATTGTAACTAGCAGCAAAAATATATCAGTGATGTTAATTTAAAATGGAAATTATTTCCCAAATTACTTTAAGGGGATCTGATATCTTATTTATAAAATGGAAAAAATCCCTTATTTTTTCAATCTACATCTAGATATTCATAAAAGGGAGAAAAAAAGAAAGAAAACAAGGTTTTGTTTCCAAAGAATTTTGCATTATATTTAGAAAACTAGCTTATATATTGTTCAG
This sequence comes from Corvus brachyrhynchos, assembly GCF_000691975.1. NCBI lineage: Eukaryota > Metazoa > Chordata > Aves > Passeriformes > Corvidae > Corvus > Corvus brachyrhynchos. Next base: position 917,719 of record NW_008239105.1, read on the forward strand.
TATGACATGAACTTTGCTTGATGAGACAATATAAGGGAGATATATCTGTAATATTTGTACTATAAGTTACTGCAAATAAGAGGTAGAAGTGCACTTCCTGCCATATTCCTAGTTCACAGAATTAAACTTAGTATATAGATTTATATTGATTTACACTGTTGTGTTATGTGTTCCTGAAAAAATAATTAATAGAATTTTTTTTTATTGTTTGCATTTTGAAGGAAGATAACTGAAAATAAGCTATGCAATTTTCATCAACTACACAAATCAGAGAAGTGTGTTTTTTGTTTAACTTTCATTTATCCAGATGCAAACATTCGACAGGGAAATTTGAAAAGTTCAAAAATTGTGATTAAAATTAAAATTCAAATTAGACTTTTTAATCAGCACTTAAAAATCTTCCAAATACTTGACTAATAATAAATGCAGTTTTATTCATTACTGTGTCAATTAAATGCTAATTTTTTATTATTATAATGGAAGTTTAAAAAAAATCCACATTGTTTCCAGTTATCAGAAACCCTGTAAAAGTATTTTTACTTCCATACGTTTTACTGTGTTTATACTTTTATCTTGTCATAATACACAAAACCTTCTGTTGTCTTCCATGCTGGGAGAAAATAGCATCCATTCCAAATGCTTGAACCGGGGGGAAGCTGAATTACTAGTGAGTTATTTTGACCAATTGTAAGCATTCAGACCAGCTACCCTGAGTTTCAGAAGTTCCCATGGTCCCTCTTCTGTTTTATGCAGAAGGTGCATGTACTGAACAGCTTTGAGGCTTAGGCTGCATTCCTGAATGCTTCCATTTAGATTGCAGTGTGAATTTAGATGCTTACATTATGGCGCTTGACTTTTCTGCAGTTGTAATCCTTACTCATCCCACCAAAATGTGAAGGATGAGGTGGGAACCTGTACTTTTCCTTTCAAAATGTGCAAGCTCAAGGCAAGATTCAGGTGAGCTCCTGCTTTTCTTTATCGATGTTCATGTTCCTGTTAGCTGTACACATAATTGTGTCAGTAGTGTTATTAAAACAGAAGTGAAAAATCTGAGCTCGTCATTGATGAAACAGACTTTTTCAAGTGGCAAGTATTTTCTGAATAATAATAATTTTGGAGTATTTTCTAAATGAATAAACTCAATTCAGTATTGCTGCAACAGTCTGTTTATTATATTTTCACAGGGGTAGAAGTTAAGAAAAGCTCAAAAAGCCCCAAATTTTGAATGTACTTAGCACATGCTATTTATTCTCTTAAAGTCGTTTTTCTTTTTAAAGCTAACTTTAGAGAGGAAGAATCAGCTTTTTAGTCTCTCACCTTATTTCTGTGAAAGTACTCCTTCCATCAGTCCCCTCAGAACTTAGAGGGAAGTGTAGAGGTGCTGGGAATAGGGAAACCCTGCCTGAAAAGCACATGATGCTGGCTGAATGAAGCATTTCAGGAAATAATTTCCTTTACAAAGAGGCACTTTAGGTTTACAAGTGTGTGTCTTGGTGGCTTTTTTTAGTTAAGTTTTACAAGACTATCTTTACAAGCATGTTTTGTTACCTGGAGTGCAGTACATGAAGAGATGACTGCTGGTGTAGGAGATCCTTACTAAGCAAGGTGGTGTTTAACAACAGCAGACTGAAGCAATAGAAGTTTAGGATGGTGATAGAACTCAGACCCTTGAGAATACAAAATTTTCAAGGATGAAAACTAAAACTTTCTGGACTCAGGAACTATGGATGGAAGAACTTACTCTGGTTATTAAAGATAAGAAAAAGAAGGTAACTTTTATTCTATTTAATGTGTGAGTTATTTTTCTAAGCAATCTCATGAGGAGGAAGAAAGTGGAGGATGAGGAAAAATGGAGATAACAGTGCCAGGAATAAGGCCTGACATTAAAAAAGCTGATTATTTTTTAAAATTAGTATTGTCATTGTAGACAGCATGATTATAAAAAGAGCCAAAGTGCCATTTTTTCGGCGTTTGTTATTTGGTTGGTTGGTTTTTTCTAAATTGATCAACTTTTGCAAGCCACTCACAAATATTAAAACTGAGATATTACAAAATTCAAAATTTAAGAAAATTTGATTTTTCAGTTTTAGTTTTGAAAAGGGAAAGA
>NW_008239105.1:919847-940045 GCF_000691975.1 Corvus brachyrhynchos
AGAGTTTAGATTTCTCAAGAATTGTAACTGCTCTATTTTAATTGTCTGGATTTATATATGCTCATTCCAAGGCACAGACTAAGTGCAGTGAGTAGGGCAATTTCAGAATAATCTCCAAATAGGTTATCCATGAATTTTTAAAGAAAATATTAAATGCTTATTCCCTACTAAATACTTGACTACTATAAAAAAAAAAAAGAATTAATACAGATCTATCTTGCTAATATTTTTCATTCAACTCTGCTAAAATTGTTGTGTCTTGCTAATTTTTTTTGCTTAGATTCAGGTGTGCAGACGAACATATCCATTCATATCTCTGAAGAAATTCAGCAGAGTGTGATTGGCTTAGTAGTATTTTCAAATGTGTGAAATGTTTATAGTTCATATCTATAGTAGGAACTTTATAATTCATCATATCTTCAGAATTGGGTGCTATCAAATCCAAGATTTCCTTTTGGTGATACAACTTTGAGAGATTTGGTTTTCATGATTCTCAAAGTTAGGCTTTGAATGTCTTGATTTTCATCTCTCTACAGTGTTATCTTCAGAAAGCAGAATACATTGGTCTAGACAGCAAAGATAGAATATCTAGCTAGATAGAAAAGTGGCAATGTGATGAAACAGAAATGTATCCACCCCAAACACTTGCTGAGGTACCAGAGAAGACACATCTTTGAGTGTCAGTGGTGACAACATCTTTATATGTCAAGATGCAGTCCAGCAAATTATGACAACTTCTCCACAAATAATGAGATTTATTGGACCTGTTAAAACCAATCAGGCATCTACCTTTGATCTCTGATTTGGGTTTGGAGCCTGAGAGCCTTCAAGCATATTCCTAGAGCAAGTAATTCAAAACAAAGTCAGCAATGTAAAAAGATGGCCAACTCTCAGTTCTTTTGAAAAACAAGAGTTTGCAGGATTGTTTTGGCCAGAGAGTCTTAAACAAGTAATTAGAAACCATAAACGAGCCTGATTTAAAGAATTTCAGTGCTCCAGAAAGCCAAGGCCATAGCATGAGAGCACAGGAGCAAAACCCAGCATCTTGCAGTGCTTTCCAGTGGAGAACCAGCAGAAGCAGGAGTGGCATATACTCAGAGAGAATGAGCTGCTGACTGTGGGATTTTGGAAGTGAACGTTGATTGGCACATCTTTTGGTACAAACTGATCATTAGAGCCTGTATCCAAGGTATTGATAGTATGAAGCAACTATTGCTAACTGCACCTTCATGATCACAGTGTGCTTTATTTAGATTCCAGCCTGGGATATGAAAACCAAGCTCTGCCTAGGGATGTCACTACCAGTAGCAGCCACACAACACAGGGTACACCTTCCTGAGAGCAGCATAGATGGCACTGTGGAACAAGAGAGAAAGTCCATCCACATGCTACATTACCTTTGCATCTGGGAGGCTCCAGAAAACCCAGCAAGGCACTAAAGAGGATCAGGTGCTGAAGATGGCCAGAACTCAGTGGCACAGGAGGTTACACCTATTGCACCATGAAGACTGCAAAATTAATGTATTAAATTAATTACTTAAATTTATTAATACTAAATAATTTATTTTATATCTACTTTGTTTAAAAATTACTTGAGTAGAAGGATTTAAGAACTGACACCATGAAATAACCATGTGCTTGAAATGTCCTGGCAAGAAGAGTCAACTGAGAGCATTACAAAGCAATGAATATTGTGCAATAAGTGAAAGGTGAGACAAGCAAGCTTTAGAGGCAGATCTGTGCAATCCCACTCTTAATCTGAAAGGCTTGAAACCTAAAGGCCATGCTCCAGAGAGGATGGGAACTTCCTAGTCAGGATGTTACTAGTTTAGTTCCGAGGGTAGGACTTCTGAGGAAGCTTAGTCAAGACTGAGGATCAGTAAACTACAGGTACATTTCGCCAAGTATTGTAGATCTGACATGCTGTGATTAGCAAATAGCTGCAGCAAAAAGCTATGGATTTCAAATGTTCAGAGCCAAGAGGATGTCTGAATTCAGGCTGTTTTTTCAAGTTATATACCACCCAGTAAGGAATAGATTTTTTGACTAAGACAGCCAGAAAATTAATGGTCAAAGCAGGAAATCACTGGACCAACAAACGTACTTTCAGCTGTGATCAATGTAAGTCATAGCGTATCCCAAATTCCTTTCCTGACTGTGCATTTAATTCTCTTGCTACTTTTACCAGAAACAGGGAGAAATGCAGGGGTTTGGCAGATAGCGCAAGTGATTTCTGAACATAATAGATAGTGGTGTGATTAGAAATAGAGCTGGATACAGGTGACTTCCCGAAGGACCTGTCAGTAATGGAGGGAGCAAATTTCTTGAGATAACATACTTGAGCACCAAATTTTAGTGCTCCCTGTTTTTTTGGGGAGTAGTATTAAAGAGTTCTGTGGAGAAAGCCATACTCAGATGTTGGGGTTTTAGTTTAGTCTTAGTTTTTTCCTGTTAAAGGAATTTTCTCCCATATGCATGTTGCTAGGGGACAAATAGCTGTACTTAAGAAAAACAAAAAGGGGAGTGGGGCGGGCCTGGCTACTCCTTTGTCTACACCTGGGTGTGGGGTCAGTTCGCTCTGAGCGTCCGGAGAGAGAAGCTGCAGAGAAAGGAGCTGCTGCTTCTTTCTTTTTGGCCGTTCTTTCTTCCTGCTGGAAACAATGCCGGGACCCCAAAAGCCGCTTTCCCTGCCCTGCTGGAGACCGAGCTGTGGCTGCCCTGCTCCGCTGCTGCTTCGAGCTTTCGCTACGCTGTAGCCCTGCTCGCCCTGCCTGCCTGGGCCTCCGTGGGTTTTTCCCATCTGGATACATCTCGTCTGCCACCCGGGAAATATTTAAATAATGTGGTCTGGTCATAGACCTCTATGGGGTCTAGAAAATACTTTCTACGGGGGAACCATCGCATCTGCCCTGCTCACCGGGAGCCGCCAGCGCCCCTGCCGGCTGCGAGCGGAACTGCACCCGAGGGGAAAGGACCCGAAGGCCGAGAAGGCTGGGACTGGGTTTGTGATTGCTGTTACTGCCATAGTTGTTGTTGTTTTGTTTGACTGGTTATATATATATAGAGAGAGAGAGAGTAAAGAACTGCTATTCCTATTTCCCACATCTTTGCCTAAAGGCCCTTGATTTCAAAATATAATAACTTGGAGGGAAAGGGGGTTATATCTGCCACTTCAAGGGGGGCCTCTGCCTTCCTTAGCAGACACCTGTCTTTCAAAACCAAGACATTAGAAGTGAAGCAAGAAGGCCTTCTCTTATTCTTCCCTGTTTCTCCTTTGGCGCTGAGGGAGGGAAGGGATGACAGCAACACAATAACACTGCTGGAAGTTTCAGAATACATCACTTGTCCTGCTATCCAGTGCAGGTAAAAAAAAACTGTGCTAAATTTTCAAGTTATTTTTTTCCCTATTTTTTAGGCAGATAATGGAGAGCTAGATTATTAATAATTATGCCACCATGAGATGTAGATTTGAACCTTTAGGCTCCTTTTGCATTGCAACTGAAAGAAAGAGGGAGAAAAAAGCCCACAAAAACAAACTCTAAAGAACAATTCATAAATATTTAATGAATGAGCAAACATTTGCATCATATAAACATTTTCTTTCTCCTCATCAGTATTCAGGGGCTGTATTGCCATCTGGCAAAGGTTTCAGTTGACTAAGGCTGAAGCAATAAATTAATACAGTAAAAGATGCTACTAACAGTTTTAAACCAATTAAAATGCCAGAAGCAGACTATGTGTGTTAAAATGTCATGTCATGATCCTGCAGCAGAGAACCAAAGAGCTGTAATAATCCAAGTGTGAAAGAACAAAGACTGTAGGATTCAAGAGTATTGCTTGGTGTGAGCCTTATGGCATGCACAAATATTCTTGTAATTCAAAATGGTAAATATTCTGACCCATAGGAGAGTGGACAATATTTTTGTGATAGAACAGAGTTTGTCTCAAATTTTTACTCTTTGCTTTGGATACAGTGAGAACAAAAGAAAAGAAATAAGGGTAAGTCAAGTGCGTGTCTTAGGTCTTCTATTACCATCCAAAAGCTTAATGGAAAAATGGTTGAGAAAACCCATCAAGTTACAATCTTTCACTGCCTGGAGACAGGGAACAGCAAAAGGGTGCATTGGGGGTCAAGCACCAAGCAGCAGCTGCTTCTGTGGCTCTGTCTTGCCAGGGCTTAGACTGCAGGATAAGAACTAGGCTCCACAGGATCCCCCATCCAGAGCTACCTACTCTAGCACAGGGCAGGTTCATTCTTCAAAGGAACTGAGCAGAGCTTGCTGCGGTCTTTTGAAGGGTCTGGTTTCCTCCAACTTTTTATGGAGACTGTAAAGGTGGATGCTGTGTTTAGGAGTTTGAGACTTTCCTTAGAGAAATGCCTTGTGGCCTGACTTCTTTCTTGGAGAAAAATGTCACTGGATTTGCAAGCTGAGTGAAAAAGCTCTTGTAGGGGTAATGCAAAGCAATGCCATAACCTCCTCTGAAACAAGCTAAAGAATTGCATTGAACTTTTGAGGGTTTTTTGCTTCTTTTTTCTTTAAATCAGGACAGGATACTTTAAAACAGTCTGGCAAAAGGATGTTATCAAAGATCTTTCTGAAGGTTTCCAAGGCAGGGAATACCTATGGGAACATTCAAGACGGGGAAGAAGCCCATTCCCAAACCTGTCAGTTTGGTATGTCACTTTTGTACAACACAGAAAGGAAAGAAAAGAGAATAAATGTTCCATATCCTTCAAAAATGACAGTATAAAAACAGTGGAAATATTTTTCAATAATTTCATCCACTTATTTGCTTTCTACAGATATGAAGGGAGCAATAGTGTGGCTGTGTTACTAGAAAATATACAACACTGTTAATGTCTTCTGCAAATATAGTGAAGGATGTCTTTGTAAATTATTTTCATTATCATATGAGAAACAAGTTGAAACAATGCAGTAAAACCTGCTAACAGCAAAATTATGCTAGGGTTTTTTCTGCTAAAACTTAATCACTAAGAATAGAGCTAGCTGAGTGACACATAAAACTGTACCAGGATGGAGCTGTATCTTTTAGAGATATGAATGCTATTAGATGATTGCTACTAAAATATTTGAAATTTCAAAGTGATATATTGTAATAGTTTTATGTATTTTGGAAGCACAAATGAGGCTTTTAATGTTGCCTGATCTCATTGCTGTGGGAGGGAAGTCTTGTCTTTTTTTCATGAATGGCAATGATTTAAAGATGTTAAAGGTAAACATTGTGCTTTTCCTGAAATATATATTGCTACTGACTTGTGCACTTGTATAAGTCAGACATCCTCAGCTTCCACTTCTGTTAAAAAAATCTTTCCAGTTTTGTGGTTTTTAAAACAATTACTCATAAAGATTTGCCTACATTCTACCAAGTTAATTTTTGTATGTCATATTAAAAATTAAATAAATAAAAAAAATTAAAATCATAAACAGCTCCAAATCTATTTACTGAATGAAAATGCCATCTTCATTTGGACTATAAGATCTGATATAATGTCTATCATAATTAATTCAAAATGCTCAGAGTACAGGAACTTTAGAGGGAATAGGCTATGAAGATTCCTCCAGTGACCCTTGATTATATAGAATTATATAACACAAATATATGTAGAGGAATTTTCTAGATGAAAGTAATGGTTATGATTTATTAATAACCAACTATTTTTCATGAAGATTACAAGGTAAGGTTGTTTTCTTTTATATGTGATGCAAGACCTTTGAGAATTAACTTAAAACTCCCTATGAAAACCCTTCCCCATATTTTTGTTTTGCAGGGATCTCTTTAAAATAACATTGTAGACTACTATTTATCAGGGAGAGAAAAGCAAAGGAGTAATCAGGAACTGAGTTTTGTTTTCACCATCCTCATCTTCATAATCACTAAGGAACATCATCTTGCCCCTAGAGCAATCAGCATCAATCATCCATAAGTTCCAACAGCTGAAGATTTTAAGAGCTTTCAACAATATGATTGTAGTGCTGTGGTGACTGACATACCTCCACTCAACTCTCTGTTCTGGTAGTTCTGCAGCTCCTTTGATAGAGTAGGAAAACTGATTTTAAATGGTTTCCTTTTATAAGCACAAAACCCCCCAAATTTTGAATTATTTCTATTAAATTTTGATCAGTGATATGTGAGAAGGTAATTAACTATTAGAAGATATATATAGTCTTATATTTCAATAATTTCCAGAAAGAAGACTGTCTCTCAGATTTTCACTAATATTATGTTAACAACAAGCAATGGTAAATTACCAAAGATAAAAGTAATTTTCTTCTAAAACACCTTTGACATTGTCCACTATTTCCAACTTAGTTCCAAAGCTACCTTGAAAATCATGGAATGGGTTATTGTGTAGCAAATAAATAATTTAAGAATCCTTCAATCAGATGGGAGGTAACACACCTTCGAAAATATATGAAACATATGTTACCAAATATTCTCTTTTTAGACATGGGCAAATCTTGGTAATGAGAACTGCTGAGATCTTCAGACCCAGCCGGTATCTACTTATAGGAAAGGGTTAAATTGCTCCTGCTACCAGAGAGTGCACCACGCTCCAGATGCAGCAGCCTGGGAAAGGCAGATGGACCATCTCATCCCACCTTTCAAGAGAACATACTGTGCAGTCAACAGGGAAACCAGGTACAGCTTTCATCACAATCCATCCTTTTTCTTAGGCTTCATAAACTATCCCTGGCGATCACATCATTGGTCCTGAACCTTGTGAAATGATGATGAGATAGTTACAGGGGAGTGAAGCAGTTTCTGTGCATCCTTCAATGCCAGATGGTAGAAGGGGCCTGACTCCTGTGTTGCATTCCCTCTCCTTCCCAGAGTAGATGGCAGTGGAAACAGCCCTCTGCACTCACCACCTGGGCTCCTCAGACAATAGGCATTCCATAAAATGAACCTTTTGCTCTATTTACCCCTAGAAAATACCTCAAATTTACTGAATTTTATTTTTCATTTTGCTAAATACACTCAGTTTGAACCTTGACCTGGCTTGTGTAGCATCATCCTATCTTGAAGAAGGTGCCAGCATGGCCAGCAGTCAGTAACAGCCTGGACATCCAGGAGTTTTCTGTTTCTACAATACTGGTTTTTTTTAAAAAGGGCAAAGTATGTAACAGAACATGAGCAGCCTTTAAATTCAGACACCAGGGATCTTCTGGGGAATTGAATTAAAACAAACAATTTGAGAGTATATTCAGTGTTCTTGCAGAGCATTTTATAGCTGCAGTGAACCACTTAGCTGGCAGGTTTTAAGCACTTTTCTCTTATTTGAATAATGTAGTGTTGCTATTAATGTTTAAAATACAGGTACTTCTTGTATACCCTCCCAGCTGATGTACCTTAATGAACTAGTGCCAGCTGAATGGGATGAGTCATCGTCCTATTGACCCATGTTCAAAATAACACTCAAAATTTGTCTAATTTTGTCTAAAATTACACAGGGCAGGCAGAACCTCCAGGGAAGCTTCTGTTTAGAATAGAGATGGAGATGCTATTCCCAAACCAGATAGACAGGATGATTGAACAGATAATTTGCAGATATGATTGTTATTGCTACTGCTTGCCTTGAGCTTTAATATGTGCAGAAAAACCTTTTTGCTGGTTTCACAGCCTTTGCAAACTGCTGTGGTGGTAATTTCACTTCAGTGATTCCAAAACCAACTTCAATTACATGAGCAGCTTTAAATAAAAGAAGACCAGGAGGATTAGGAAATGTAAATGGATCTATTAAGTTATAGTCATCTTTATTTTTGCAGTCTGCACATAATTGTTATAACTGATAAAAAATCCCTCTTCTTGTTCTCAAAGTAAAACATTAGCAGTATGCAAATTGGCAGAAATATCAGTGCAGCAGTTCACACAGGTGTAGAGCGTAATTCAAAGCTTGCCTCATAATATTCTGCCCCAAACTTGCTTAGATAGCCAGAGAAATGTGTAGATTGAACTTCTGAGTTATTAGAGCTAAGATGCTGTCTTTATTTTCTCATTTTAGTTGCAAAATTATTATCCCAAATAAACCCTAATGGAGTTGTTATTGTCAGCACATTTTACATCCCAAGCATGATACTTCCAGAAAAAAGAGACAAGGATTTTCATATTTTTTATTTTACAATTGTAAGATAGAGAGTGTGTGAGGTTCATTTAACTGAGAGTTAAAATGGAAATGAAGATTGGGAACTTGAAGGCCTACCCTAAATTATTTAATTTTGTCCCCTTAAAATTTATTAGCTTGAGAATATATTTTTAATTGGTATTTCCTGCATTCTACAGAAACCAGGTATTTAGAACTAGAAAGGGATTGTCCCGGTTTGAGACAAATTAGGAGGAAACGTCCTCTGAGAGAAGGCAGGTTTCAGCAGCCCCTCCCCCACCAGGTTTGGAAAGAAGGTTTTCTTGGAGGAAAGTGAAAAAAACCCTATTTGTTTAACAAGCAGGGTGCACACAGGCACTAAAAAGAATAATGTTAAATAATAAAACCTCTCGCTGTGGAGAAGACCTGGGAAGATTCCAGAGTTCTTTCTGTGGGTGTGGCTCTCCCCTCCGGAGCTGGGGTTCTGCGTGGGCCCCTCCAGGCTACGATGTAGGGCCTCCCGGTGATGTCCTGGTGTTGCTGAACAGTCCAGAAGAGAAGAAGCAGCCAAAGTCCCAGGGAAAAAACTTTTTGCCTCAGCTAGCAAGGCTAGCAAAAAAGCAAAGAATTTTAGCTCTCTGTCTCTCTCCTGAGAAAAGGAACCGAAAACTGGGGAAAGGCAGGAAAATTCTTTCCTCCTCTCTGCCACGGTGAGTTATTTGTGTTTTTGAACACAGGCCACCAAAAGAATTCCACCGGCTTCCCCCCACTCTCTCTTAAAGGTACAGAACTCATGTCTGGCATAGAGCATGTGATAGGAGATACAGCACCATAAAGTCATTCCAAGACAGGGATAAAATTTGACAATATTTCTTTCAGTGAATTATCTTCTTCCTGAACCTCAGTGCCAAAAGCATTTAAAATCTCAGCCCACACCCAGACAAGAATTTTAGTATAAATATTACAAAACTGAAGATTTTCCAAATACTTGAATTTTATCTTAAATTTCCCTCCCTTAGTTGCCTTATGCAAATAGTCTGTTTTCTGTAAAGTGCAAATTAGTAACTCACTAAGCAGAAAAGCTCAAAATATATATGGATATATCAGACAGTTCTGGTGGAATTTACAATCCAGCTGTCTTATTCAACAGTATTATAACTTCTCTTACTACTTTCTATCCCTGTTTGTTTTGCCTATAAAATTTCATGCTGGTTAGAATATTTTGCGAAATATGTTTTACTGTATGAATCAATAATATTATTATAGGTTACAACTGCATTAGAAATGCCAACTGCTGCTTAATCAGTTGATCAAATAACTCTTTTGTACAGCATTACCAGATATGTTGACTTTCATAGCATGGTGTTTACTGTAAAAGCACACAGAATTTGCAACAGCATTTAGAAAAATGTGACTCACACACCTGAAAGTGTATCTTACTGAAGTCATGTATCACTGCAATGTACAACTCTGATGGAAATATGCATTTAAAACTTGGTGAGTGTGAAGAGAAATGTTTTGAGATAAGTTGAGAAAGTAGGCTGTAGAACATCACACCACAGCATGGGGACATGAGCAGAATGTGCTATTGGGAGTTATCCTTCCTGTGAAAACGTGTATAGTTGCACAGGACAATGTTATTGCTTGTACTGACCAGGGATCCTCTGTTATAGCCCTTCATTAAAACCAGCTTCATTTCATGCCATGAGTCTTTCTTTCTGTGGTTTCTTCATGGTGTCTTCCTTTGTTCATATTCTCTTCACAAATATTTTGCCAGAAATACAAGTGCTAGCATTTTCCTAGTAATTTTCCAGCAACTTTTCATGTGAGATGAGTCTTAGCCAGCCAATGGCACTGTATGCCATGCTGGCTATGTCACATTGCAAGGCAGATGATCTGACTGCCTCTTGTTCACTGTCAGCTTGAGTCACTTGAGTAAACACATTGTCAGTGGCATGGGAAGCATGGAACAATGCCTCAACTGTATTTTGTTAGACAGACAATTCTTTCCTTAATGTTCTTATCCTCAATGCCAAAAAGTCACATAATCAGATGAAAGAAAACACATATTCTAGATCCTGAATACCTCTTCTTCTATTTTCTGCTTATCTTAGTCTTGGTCATTTGAAGTAAATTGAATGATATATGTTGATACCACAGTTTGACCTAACAGGGAAAGAAAGAGGTTGATGATAAACCTCCTGGCAATGCTCAAGAAAGTGGAACTGTTATTTAACAGTTTTGTTTGTAATTTTTTTGACAAAAACTGTGATTGAGATACACACTCCTGGCAAAATATCAGCCACAGGGACATCTTGGGTCATCATGACAAGTATTTATTATTTTGTTTTATAGCTATATAGGAGAATCTAGATTTTGTTCTCTTTTGTAGTCAAAGGGGAAACTACGCTGTCTTTAGGCCCTCTGCTCCTCCTCTGAGTGTTGCATGGGAAGAGATGTTGCATGTACGATTTTCTTCATGCAAGCTACAAAATGGTTTCTTCTATACAATTTTATGTTTCAAAAGTTTTATCAGGCTTGACATTTTTAGTATTTACTACAATATGAATTACATTTATTTAGAAATTTTCTTAAGGTATTTGAAGAAAGAGCATGTGTGTGCGATGACTTAAAGAGAAAGTCATCATCTTGGTTTTTTCTCGTGGCTTCACCACCCCCCACCACTCCCTACCCCCCACCCCTCTGTTTTGTCACATCTGAGGAGGTTTGTGGAAGGAAAGTGTAAAGTGATTTTCTCGGTTTCCTAGGCTGCAGGCTGATTAGACATGTTGAGGTGCACTTTGGCTCTGTGACAGTGCTTTACAAAACTGCTGGAGCTGGCAATTCCCTTAAGGGACATTTTTAGTACATAACTCTTAAATAAGAAAACATCTGCTGTTTTTTGTACTGCTGTTCTGCATTCTCTTATTCTATCTCTCAAAATTAAAGATGTAGGAGACAATTGAAAATAGTTTTATTTTCCCTCTAGAACAAAAGCGTAAATCTTTTAAAAAAACTGTTAAACTGTTGTTGAGGTTCATTACAGAGACAGATGGGTCAGAAAATCATCACAGAATTGAAAGTAGTACACATAATTGCTAGCTTTTTATTTCATTTTTTTTTTTTTTATTTTCTTGCTTTTGTCAGCAAGTAGTACACATAATTGCTAGCTTTTTATTTCTTTTTTTTTTTTTTTATTTTCTTGCTTTTGTCAGGAATGTTCATAGAGCAAATTAATTAAGCTGTTTATTCTTCTGTGTGATAGAACAGCAATTCTAAGGTCTTGCCTGGACATCCGTTACAAGTAAACAAAACATAATTTCTTGTAAATTATTGTTTTTGATGATTTTCATAGGTCACTCATAAATTGTCATCTTTAGAGGTCCTCTCAAATTACCTCTCAAACTAACATTAATATGTTTAGAATAAAGTCTTGTTAAAATCAAAGAAGCAAATTATCCAAAGTCACTTGGGAGTAATGCATTTACATGCAGATAACAAATACTGATGGATAAACTTGCTAAAATATTCATAATCTAGGAAAATCAAGACTTGCCTTACTGTGTATCCAAAAGGACTGTACTAATGATTCAAAATATCTGCTTTGGTCCTGTGCTGGCTAGCATGATGTCCCAGGCACCGAGCAATCTTCTGCCTGCCCCGAGCAGGGACAGATGGAGTCCGATTGCGGCGCACAGGAGAACGGGCGAATTTCCAGCTAGGGTTTGCCTTGCACCCTGATGGCTAGTGCGTGCGAAGGACATAGGATAAAGCAGAGGGACTCTCGGTGGGAGAAGGAGTTTATTCCAGGGTAAAAAACCACAGAGGGAGACCAAGACACATGCCTGGCGGGACAGTTTTGTATCCCAACAAGCAGGCGTGGAAAACACACAGTAACCAATGATACATCAGCCAGGGGGTGGGGAGAAGAGATTACAACTAATGGGAGGAGGGGTAGGCGGGGAGGATTAGAAAGGACCAATTAACAGCCAAAGGAGAAATATGGGGAAGGGAAAACTGTGGCTAAAGGTAGGGCAGCGAGCATAGCTTTTGGTGTGCTCAAGGCTTTTGGGGCTGGCCCTAGGGTTGGTCATTGTTCACTGCAACAAATATCACATTTACTCCAGTCATTTAATTATTTACAAATGTAGTTCAGACAGAGCTAACTGGAAATTTTACTTGGTTTTGTGACCTCTTCTCTAACACTGCTTAATTTCCCAGGATGGTTTTGGTAAAATGATGGAAACAATAGACCTCTTCTGTAGTACACTTGGATCAACGAGCAATATCACAGGCTGTATCATGACTTACACCTTGACAGCTTCTTTGCTCCATGCTCACAGGGAATATGGAGCTGGCGTCCCTGGCAAGGCTGAGTTTGAGACACAAGGCTTGCTTTTCATTGATGGCAAGGTCCAACAACCCCAATTCCCTGAAAACACAGCACAAGTTGATAGGCAACCACAATAAATAAGAGCTATGGCAAAAGGCAAAACATCTTTGCAATATGCTAACCTTCCGATGTCCAAGTTCCACAGGAACCTGTTACTTTACAAAGGTTTTCAGGAACTTTATAAAATGCTTTTATTTCATGTTTTCACCTGGTGCAGTTAAGGAAATTACTGGCTGCTACAGGAGAGGAGAAGAGATTTGTCAAAAAGAGTATTGTAGAAACACGAGAGAGAGATTTAAGGGATGAAAAATCTACAAATTTCAAATTGGTAGTAGCTGTGTTTTGTTCCACACAGATAAGAGGAACATTTTGAATATTTGATTGTTTGAAGTTATGAAATTGATAGTTTTGATCAAAAATTTAGTGTTGATTTCCTGTGCTGAGTTCTTTTTTGATACCATCAAGAATTACTAAGGAGAAACTCACTGTGAATTGTTTGACAGGATTTCTAGTACTCGGTTTTCAGAGCGCAAATTGCTTATACCCTTGTGTTTGTGAGGTTTCAGGGCTTCTACACTCTCCTCATAAAGAAGCTGCCGAAACAAAAATTACTTTTTTTCCAGTTAGATGCATTCAAAACCTTGCTATCAGTTTTTATTAAAAATGCGAAATGAATTTTCAGCAGAGCTTTGACACTTACGTTGTTAATGTGCCTTCAGGCATGTAATTAGTAGAAGACTTTAATCTTTTATATTCCATACTTTGATCAGAGAAAATAAGCTCAGAGAAGCTATAAAGTATTGACCAGCATCATAAAAGAAAGTTGTAAGCACCACTTGAAGATACTTTCATGAACTGGAATGCACATCATTAGTTCTGCTTATAATAAAGAAAATGTTCTCTTATTGTTATTATTGGTATATCACTCTATCCCATAGAGTGTTGTGGTTTTCTTCTCCCTTTTCCCATTTTTTTTAAACTTGTGATATTTTTCAATATTCACAGAAAAAAACCTTGGAAGCTGCTTTCTGTAGCAGCCTGATAAATAAATAATTTCTTCTATTATTGATTACAAGCTAAAAAATTTAATTGATCATTAACGAAACAAGTCTGGGAGACTAACTAAGAGGATGAAGCTGTTTGCATTCATACTTTTGAACATGTAATGAAGATTAAAATCAGGGTGCCCTTAAAGTAAACTAGGAATTAGCAGAACAAAAACCAGGTTTGAAAAGTCAGCATTTTATAGTAGTTAGATTTAAAACTTTCATAAAATATTATACTGAAAGGTGTGAATTCTTTAATTCTACAATTTTTTATTCCTGCACAGATCAGACCAGTCACTAATAAAATCAGAATGAGAGAGGTGTTGGGTCCAGCCTCAAGAGAGAAGATAAGTTTAATCAGAAAGTCTTATGACCAGATTCTGTTATTTTCTTGTTCCATCTATTTCCATAATGAAAATGAAAATGTCTTTTTGTCCCTGAAAATTAGAAAATTAGTTTGATATATTTTTGACTTATGATTCAGATCATACTCTTGAAAAATCCCCAGAGAAGAAGTCTGTTGTGAAACTACATATGTTCACTGTGTAGTACGTGAAACACAGGGTCACGTAAGAAAAAAACATGACCCTAAAGTTAAACTTCATGCTAATTTTAGGAACATGGAAAACAAGACACTTATTTAATGCAGTCCATATAGCCCTCAGTTGTTTCACAGACTACAGAATGCATTAAGTATCCAAAGGAATATTTGTAAATAATAGAAATAATAGAAATAATCCTATATGATCTTCAAGGAATAATAATTTACATTTTTCAATTATTGCTCAAATATAAAAGCATTTTAAAGAGTTCTGTCATCTCTAAATTATGAAATGCACTACTCCAATCTCTCTTCATCAAAAACCTGAATCCAGAACTTGCATTTTATCTCAAAATGTTATCTCATCCCTTCCCAGAATAAACATCTGTCAGGAAACAAGATGAAATAATTTAGCACCGAGAAAAGAGGACCTTTTCAAATTCTTCCATCCTTACTCTCTATAGGGAAGATCACTGCTTCTACAGTTTGTAATGATATTATTGGCACTTCAGGCTTGGGAGGAAAAGGCAATTTGACAGACATTGCTTTGAGGTTATTTATTTCAAACTCTTTTTCAAAATAAGATGGTAAAATTTTCTCCTGTCAAATATCAAAATCATTTAGACTGACTATTTGTGAAGATGAGATGCACATATAATTCAAAGTACTAAATAAAATAGTACATTTGAGGTGATTTCAATTATTTTACCTCTCTCTAGTCAATTTCTCAATAATTTTCCCCTTTCCAAGGCTTGCTCTTTATTTCGTTAGATTTGTTCATAAACAAGTTATCTGTGAAAACACAAAAATTAATCACTTTTCCATCTTAGTTCTAAATTATTCTTTCATGGGTAACTTCAGTTGATTTATTCACCAAAAGGAAGCTCATTTTATATCAATATATATAGATCTGAATTATCAAAAGAAATGTGCTAGATCAAGAAATAATCTTTTTAAAAACAATTTTTCTAATTTCTTTCAAAAAGAGCCATTTAGTCTGGGGATTGTGATGGAAACATGTTACATTTATTGTTTTATGTTCCTTTTAATGATAAAAATCAGAAAATCCTAGTTTAATATGTGTCTTGGGAACAAGAGTGGGGTCCTCTAGTGACTAAGACAAAGGGAGTTAAAACACATAAAGACTATTCTATATAATATTTAGCTTGTCATTCTTTATTTTTTCTACATGAAAAATTCAAGACTATTCAAAACTGTTTCTACATGACTATTCAAGACTATTTTCATTAAAAATACAATAGTTTGCATACTACGTAGTACCTTCTGCATTTAATCAGTAAATTGAAAGAGATAGGAGCCTGTGAGGAAAAAAAAAAGACCATAAATTGGTATTATTGAAGACTGCACCATAATGAATATTTGCCAAGAGCTCATTTAAAATAGTTTTACCTTAGAATATCTAAAAAGCCTCTGAATAATATTTTGTATTTGAAATTTTTAGATTCCATTTGCACATAAGGTATTGAACCAATAAATTTGAAAATGCATTTATAGTGAAAAAATTACCTACTGTAAGTTGTATTTTGCAAAAAGTCTCTAAAATAACAAAAATAATTGTGTTACTTAAGATAATAAGTGATGCCTGCACTTATGTTATTGAAAAGTTTTAAAGCTTACAGATATTGAATAATATCCTAATGCATTAGATGTACAAGGAATACAAATTCAATTTTTTCCCAAATTCATTACAACAAGAGAAATAATTGTTTAAAAAATAAATAAATAAAGTGAAGGCTGAATCAATGCTATGAAAAAATTCTAGGTAGTTTTACCCTGAAAAAGAATTTCAGCTGCAAAGTAGCACTGCCAGATTCACCCCAACTCTGCAGCTAGAAGTCTATTTGTTGTGCCACAAGCTTCATTTTCCAGACACTGTCTCAGCTCATGACTTGCTGATGGTTTTCTTCGTCTCTTCCCTCCCAGGCTCATGCTGTAGATGCCCAGTGGTGCTGAACATCACAGCTGAAAACACAACTTGCCTACCAGGAACAGAGGGAAGATGGATCATCTTCAGCCGCAGCAGGGAGGGTGTAGGGATGTAGTGATGGGCTGTGACTCCGTGGTTCATTTAGAGAACAGCTGGATGAGGTAACTTTCTAGTGAGAGAAGGCAGCAGCTCCTGGATTTCCCTCTCCCCAGTAAAGAGGAAGTGGCTGCACACCCAGGTGGGACAGGGACAGCACCTATGAGACTGACACTGGTCCTCCATGTGGACTTGCTACTTTGGAGACACTCCACATTAGATTAAACTTTCTACTAAAACAGTGAGAGGCCACATTTCCAAATCACAAGTTATCTTTTATTAAAAAAGTAGTATTCTTTGTGGCCAGTGCTGATGTGCCCATGAGCATCCTCATTAGGCACAGATTGTATTTCCAGCCTGAGACCAGTGGATGTGATGTATACCCTCAGCCTGGAAAGAACTGCATATATAAAATGCGACAGAAGTTTTGCCAGTACCTCATTACACATGGTTATCCTGCTGCTATACACAAACTACTTTAAAAACACCACAAAAGTATACAGACTCTTCTTTTATTTTTTTTTTTTTTTACATTTTCCTGCAGTTTCCTTATGGTTTTGATGAAGTCTTTGTGTTTTGAGAGTAGTATTCATGCAGTGTTTTAGAGTGATTGTGTAAGAAGCTAAGTACAATAAGGCTAACTGTGAGGATCAGAAGAAAGGCTGGAATGAATGTCTTGGGGTACTCAAGTCTCAGTTACGGGATTCACAACATTCTTGCCTGTGTCCAGTGGAGAAGAGATCTCAAGGGCATAGATGCCGTAATATTAAGGAACTGCCAACAGCATAGACTGACTTAGAGATGCGAATATTTGCTTAAACTTTTTCTGAGGGAGGAAACAGTGCTTAAAACTACACACAGCCTATTTCCATGCATTTGTGTCAAGAATGCAATTCTCCTGGGTTTGGAAATTAAATGCAACATCTGCTTATGTAAATTAGTTTATGCAGTTTTTAAAAAAACCCCACATTTTTAGAAAATCATAGTATAGACTTAATAGACAGCTGTTGAAGAAAGCATGAACATGGCAATATTATCTAAATTCAAGCTGCTTGGAAGCTGGAGGCTTTTTCCTAATTTTTTTTCTTTAATTCTCATAAAACTTACTGCTTGAATACGTGATACACAGACTGTTAAAATGTCACTTCAATTCTTTAGATGAAAGTTAACATATCCTCCATGCTGAAGCAATGTGAAACCAAATTTAACAAAAGTCAGGTGGCTGTTATTTGTACCCTAGCACGAGTGCTAGCAACTATGCAGTGATAGAAGATCAAAGCAAAACAAACAAAAACTTACAGTATTTCTATGCTTCCCCAAAACAAAACAACAGTAATTAATGTTGGATAAAACACTTTTGGCTGTAAGCTGAATATACTCACAGAATACATTATCCTCCCAAAGTAGCTGTTATTCATTAAATAAATTATTCAAGAATAGTCTTTTGCAGTATTTGACCATCTCTATCTGGTTGAATGCCAACTCATTGAACAAATTGTTCAAAAGATAACAGCTTGATTCATGTATAATGTACTTGAAAAGCTTCTTTTCTGGTTCTTACCATCTCTGCTGACACTAAGTAATATTCTGTGCTTTTATTAATAATTTGTCATATGGCTGGCAAAAATGAATATAGGCAGCAATAAAGGACAAGGATCTGACTTCTTCGGAGGTTAGTGGGAGTTTTGCCATTGACTTTAAGTGGGGTTCAGGGTTTCACCCAAAATGTTTAAGGGGCGACTTTGAAATGTGATGTGCATTGTTAGTGTATTTATGTTTCCATAATCTAAGGAACTGATTCTATTCTAATATTCTTCCGTGATGACAGTGTGCCATAATATTTGGGTATATACAGATCATTGATACAGCAATGGAATCATTATCCAATATGATCAGAACTGTTTGTGTTAGTTACCTCTCTTAAGAGTCATTCTTTAAGCTTATTTCAATCTGTAAATCACAGAAGGTATGGAAACTGCAGTATGAATACAATGGGGATTTTGACTTTTTTTTGGTTATAAATATATAAATAATAAAAAACCCTTGCAAATTTATACTGTCTGTCTGCTTTATGAGAAGACAGAGTCAGAGGTGATACACAATAAGCAAGTTTCCAGAAGCCTGTTCGCTGAGCAGCTCCTGCATGCTGAAGACAAAGTGACAATGATAAAAGACCCATGCTGTTGATTACATTAGACAAGACAGGACAAAATAGCACAAGATGTATTAATGTTGAAGTTAAATTTAAATCCAGGTATAAACGACTTCAGGCAGTGTGCATAAAGCAAGAAAGCTCAAAAATAAAGCACCATGCATTTTTCCAAGGCTGGAGGTTCATCTTTCCAGGCTGTGAATGTTTTAAGATGAAGTCTGAAACAACAGCATTGTAATTTGAGTTGGAAATCCATGGACTGCCTTACTGCTTGTGAGCACTGCATTGTATGTGGAACTAATTTTCAGTTATTTTTTTTCTTGTAACATTTCAGCCTTTTTCTCAAGTCATTACTTTCCAAAACACTGTCATCTTGTATGTGTGACCTTCAATTTCCATTGCCATGTTTAGGTAAGAGCAGCTTATTAAATATAATGTTGGCCTATTCTTACAATTTGTAGCATTCCAGTAACTGAGGCTTTTTTCATCCATTTTCTAAATGCAGTACAAAAATTATTTGATACCATTAGGCTTTGTAAATTTCCTTACAGAATCCCCACTTAAAATGCTTGGATGGGAAATACATAAGGACTTTTAAAGAAAGAATCTTTTGCTATTGGTTTCTGTGTTACTTTGAATTCATACAGCATGATAGTTTCACTGAGTGTTACAGCTGAAAGGAGATTTAAAGCCAGAGATGCTTTTGTACAAACAAGTCTTCCCAACTCCTGATCACAGCTCCAAGGGCCATCATTTGGCTTATCATGGAAGACGAAAGTAGGAAGAATATTCTCTGGGAGGGATGAAAGCCCCTGGGACCTTTTCCCCATCTTATTCAGTTAAGCCTTTAGACTGACAGCTGCCTTCTGAGTTCTGATTTGATTGTGCCTGCCTAGGGTGGCTGATATCTAGGGTGTGAGTGAGACCTTTCTTGTATCAATACAATGACTGAGTCTTGTGATGGCCTAATGATTTTATGGCAATAGAAAGATCATCCTATTGATTTATAGTGTAGTCTACCTATTCAGGTACCTGAAATATTCACACCTGTCTTTAAAAAAAAAA
Organism: Corvus brachyrhynchos; assembly: GCF_000691975.1. Lineage (NCBI taxonomy): Eukaryota > Metazoa > Chordata > Aves > Passeriformes > Corvidae > Corvus > Corvus brachyrhynchos. Next base: position 939,193 of record NW_008239105.1, read on the forward strand.
AAAAAAAGAGGTTTAAAATTAACTCAATGTTGACTTCATCTAGCAGGATTTTCCAAAGATTGCAAACATTTGCCCACCTGAACTAAGGAGGTGCTTGCTAATGAGATTAGAAATACTTTTTTTTGCAGATTAGAGGAGTGTATTCCCAGAAGAGTAGTGTAATGGAATAAGATGCTTACTCCAGAAGAGCTAAAAGTCTGTGACTATTAGAACATTACAGTACAGATGGTGGGTGAAGCAGGGTGCACCTGCACCAACAGCATGCAGGTGTAATATTCTTTTCCTTCCCTACCTTGTTCCATTTTTGCTGCTATGTCCTGCAATTTAGAGGGGCAAAGAATTCAACTAACAAGTTAAAAAACACAGCTAATGCTTTTCCCTCTAGGTCTTCTGAGTTCAAATAAGAGCTGGAAATATGATTTTTTTCTTTGGGAGGAGTAGGTGTCAGAGACTGAAATATTATAGTTTATGACTTAAACATTTTCTTGAATGACTTTTAAAACTGTATTACAAAAGCTGCAAAAAAGACTACTGAACCCTGAACGGGGCCTTGACTGAGGCCTTACACCGCTTGCTGATGAAGATAAGATAAAGTAACAACTCAGGGCTGGGGATATTCATGGAGCACAAGCTTAACGCCTCCAAGGTGGAGACCACAGCCCCAGGGCTATCAGCTGCCAGGCTCGAACAGACCCTCCACCAAAAGGTGGGGAGAGGAGAGGCTTTGGGTATCTTGGAAAAGCCTCTGGTCAGAAGCTTATCAACAGCAAAAGGCGTGACATGGCCCATCACAGGGGCCCCCCTCAAAGGGGTCCCCAGACCCTGCACCAGAGCACCAGAGATGATGCAACAG
>NW_008239105.1:940087-953951 GCF_000691975.1 Corvus brachyrhynchos
TGGGGCGGCGTGGTGTGGCATGCGGTACGGTGGTGTGTGGCACGGTGGCATGTGGCAGCGTGGCCACAGCGGTGACGGGGGACCCTCACCACCAGAAGACCAGATGGAGGGGAGCAACGAGACGTCGTTGGGACCCTCGGATGGGTGATCTGCTTCCACCTAACCCCTGTCACCTCTCCCCCTCCCCCCACTCCCCACACACACTTCTTTTTTCCACTTCTTTCTCTCTTTCTTTTTCTTCCCTTCTCTTTGCCTCTTTCACTATTAAATAAAATACATCAATTTTTTTGGCATCAACATCTAACCTCGTTTGGTTTTAATCTTGTTCCTGGGAATATTTTGAACCTTCTAAGTTCTTTCTGGTTTATGCACAGAAACTTAGCTTGCTTTGCTTTTCTGAGTTTAAACCGGATTGTAACAGTAGGTAAAATATTTGGAGCTGTATTTCAAGTAGTAATTAAAAAATGTGAACTCAGCTCACAGCACTCTAAATGTATACATTTGAAGTCAGTAGGAGTGGAATATTTATATGGTATAGATTTAAGATTAGATTTTTGTACACAGTTTCCTAACTCCAGATCTTGGCATTTTGTTTTTCTTCCCATTGTTCTTCAAGTTCCATTACTGCATACAAATGGCAAGGCACAGCTGTACTTACCAGATTTGGTTTCTTATGCTATCTTGTTTAAGACAAAACTTAAGATAAGTGTTCCTTTGAGAATGTAAAGGCTTGAAAATTTCACGTTTTTATCAGCACCTACCTCATACACTTATACTTAATTTGGCAGCTTTCACTAGAAAGAACAGCTACCAAGTGATTTTTGCATTCTGAATAGAGTACTAGCACAGAATAGTTGTATATCCTGCGTCTTGTAACTGAGGACTGTGAAGTCAAAATAAATAAGAGCAGTAAAAAATCTATAACTGGGTATTTGTCTAATAGCAGAAGTATACCTATTCCTTGACATTATGTCTACAAAAGAGAATTTGAATAAGTGTGGGTCATTTCTTCTATATAAGTAAGTAGAGCAAGAGTTCACATGTGGATAAATTGAAATCTAATCAAGATGGAATGCTGTAATATTACTTTTAAAGAGAGTTATCACAACATTCGTTATTGATATATTGGTGAAGATCTGTTTAAGGAAGTCATCAAAATATAATTTCATTTAGGTAGACTTTTTTTTAACAGAGAACTTATCCAATGGATAGTATTTGAGATGTGAGAATATTTAGATATTGGATTTATATTGGAGTATTTATTTCTTACTAGATTCACTTTTCAGTTTCTGATACTTGTGTTTTGGCAACATATCTGTTCTTCCTCCTTTTTCATTTCAAGCAACAGCAAAGGTATCTTATTGCTTACCAGGGTCTCAAAAGATGCTGCTATGCAAAGAAATGTGCTACCTCAGGAACATTAACATGATGTCAGTAGTGGAACCACAAGGAAGGAGAATGGGTTTCATGGTAATTTTCACTTTCTCTGGAATCTCAAAAGATATGTCTTTGTCCAGGTTGCAGTCAGAGACGGATTTTTATTTTGAAGCCTTGTGGGAGTCCCACAAAGAAATTATTTAGGAAATTTCTCTAGTGTGTTGTGGTGATGCGGTGTTTTATTGTGGTTTTGTATGTTCTTTGTACCCTAATGGTTCGTCCCTACCTTCCCCACTTCTACTCCCACTTGGCCTGTCCCAGATTCAAGCCGCTCCCCCAGTGCTCCCAAAAATGGTTATCCCCTCCCCTTGTTCTGGCACCTTCCCTGACAATCGCCCAAAGCCCTCCCGAAGTTCTGGACTGTTCTGTGCCTATCACCAAAGCCCTCCCTAATTACCCTTATATGGTCCCCATCAATCCCCTGAGACCCTGTCCCCTCGGACACCTCCCCTCTTGGAAATCCCCTAAACCTGGATGCCCCATTGGGGCATGTGACCACTCTCCCTCCACCCACCATTGGACCAGATGTGAGTCCTTCCCTCCAGCGTCCCTCCCTCCTAATCTGCCTATTGGTCCCTAGTTAGGATACTCCCCCTGTTCAACCCCCCTTTATAAGGTGTAGCAACCCTGCAACTGTGGCTTTTTCACTGTGGATCCCCTTCAATAAACTTGGATTATCTCCCATGGCAAGCCTTCCTGCTACTTTTTATCTTTCCCATCCTGGAGGGCTGCTGACTGCCATAGTGCCTGGAGCCTTCACTCCCCTGGGTAGAGCAGAGGCTTCGGAGGAGCAGTTTTTAAGCTCTGTGCCTCAAGCTGCTCCCCACTCCTGCCGCACAACGCTGGAGCTAGCCTGGGCAGTGGACAGCAGCGGCCACTGCGACTGTGTGTGTTTGCTTGGCTTGTTTTTGCAGACAGTGTCATCTGCCTATCACCTGCTGTAATCAAGCCACATGTCAGAAGAATGGGATAGACATGAGAGCTCTGGAAATTTGTCTGTACTGTCTTCCAGAATTTAGATGTCCCAAATCTCAAAGGAAAGCATCAATCTTCATTACTTAAACCCTTCCAAATTCCCTCCCCTTCAGTATTGGTTCCAACACCAAGTACAAGGATACAACTGTTGTACAATGCCATTCCAACACAACATTTTGAAGCAGATTAACATTTAAATGGTAAAAAGAAGCCTAAAGCTCACCTGGAGATTATATTTACATTCATAATTAATGTGTTATCAAAACACAAGACAGAAAAATAATATATAACAACAAAATGCTTATGTGCATTTACATTTCTATCCAGAAATATGAATCAAAAACAGAAATATAAGAAAGGACTCATAATTTCTTCATTATTTTCTTATTATTAATTTTTCAGGAATGAGCATATCCTTCAGCAGATGTCACGTTGTTATCCTTGGAAACTTAACACAGTGAAAGTGATCCTGCCTATGCATTGGGGCAGATACTACAACCTGGGTACTAAAACTGCTGCAGTAACTTGCAGTGATGTGTTTATGCAGCCATGCTTCATGGCTCAGAATTCCTAGATAATATGTCAGAAAAATCATTAAATATATAAAAATATTCTACAAGCCATGAGATGCTGGTAAGTCTCTCTGTGGATTACTTCTTGTATTCTCTGCTCTCCCTACCAAGAGCTCTCAACATGTGACAGTAGATCCTTTATGATATTTGGAAGACTGAGTGACTTAGATGTTTTTAAGTTTAACTAACTTTTAATGTGCTAAGACGTTTTCTAACTCATACAACAGTCAAAGAGTGATAGGCATTTAGGGCATGGAAGCAGTAAGACATGCTCATGTTTGAAAACTGTACAGTCAGAACAATTTACTTAAACAGAAGGTTAAAGTTGCCTTTCTGTTCTTTTGCATTGTTTCCCCCTAAATTTCCTACTTTTTTTTGGTTTTGTATTTGCTGATTTATTATGTGTAGAGGATGATTACATTTAGATTGGAGTTTTAGGGTTTTGCTGTATATACAAAATGTCATGGGCTAGCAAGCATAGTCCTGGAAGGTATTTTCCTGCAAAGAGGTGCTTACAGCTTCCTCTATGACCTGACAGAACCTATCAACTGGCTAGTTTGAAGATTGACAATTTTTTAAGCCACTTAAAATTTTGACCGCCTCTGTGGTCCACATTTAAGAATGGGCAAACCCCGGGAAGCTGTCTCTCTTGCTTCTAGCCAGGGGACAGGTAACTGGGCTCGGCCCATACAGGGCCGAGCCAGGCCCTGGCCAGGACACAGCCATCCTGGAGCCGATGGGCCCTGTTCCACATGCGGCCCCCTCCAGCCCTACTACATGCAGACAGTGCAGCCCGGCTTCCCCCTCTCCAGTGCGGCCAAAGATTCAGCTGAAGCTGCCCTGCTGCCCGGCAAAGATCATGTGACCAACAGTGATAAGCGAAATTCCAGTTGCACGGCCCGGGTGAGATTAACCCTTTTAGTGCTGTAAGTTTCCTCCAGAACAGATGGAGCCTGCAGACATTAAGTAAAGAAAGAAGAGCTGAAAACCTGTGGGAGGAGAAAGAGGAGATGCTTAAAGCTGAAATTCTGTTGTAAAGCTATGGTGGTGATAGACTATGATATATCAGAGTACCTGTTGTAATTTCACGAAAGCATGGGGGGTGAAGCGTTCAACTTGTACTTGTGAGCAAAAGCACCTGTGCTGGAATGAGCAAATGCTGAAGCAGCTGTAATTTGATGAGAAACTTGAACAGGGAGAGATGGAAGTGATGAGGACTCTTGCTCCAATCGGAAGGAGAAGACCTCTGTTCCTAGAGATACTCCCAGAGATAGTCCTAGAGATGAAGATGATGAGGACCCTTTTCTCCCAGGAAAGGAGGAAGGCCTCTATCTTAGAGATTAAAATGCTCCCAGAGATGGGTGAAGAGAACCTTTGTTTCTGAACAGCTCAACCTTAAAATGGTACCCCAGTAGCTCAAGACTGGACCCTCAAAAGCAGTTGTGGGAAAAGCTGTAAATTGGGGGAAGGGACTGTCACATGCGAGCAGAGAACCAACCCGGGCGGCTGTCTTGCTGTGACACTGAAGCCATGAGAGAATCTCTTGTCGAGATGTCTCCATAGCATGAGCAAGAGACACTCCTCTCCCTAAGTGAACTGAACAAGGTTATTATGGAAGTGGTAAACAGACTGAACATCTCAAGGGTTGTCTGGGGGGGAGGAGAAGAGTTCTGAAGGTGTGGTATGATTTAATTTTTTTTCCTTCTTTTAGGTCTGTTAATAAACTTCTTTATATCCTTTCAAGTTTTGTGCCTGCTTTGCTTTCCTCGTAATTCTTATCTCACAGAGGGTAAATAGTAATGAGTATTTTGGACCAAACCACTACACTAAATTGGTGTTTCCACCCAGTTTTCAAACTGAACCCTCTACACAAAATAAGGTAGTAAAGGTAGTTCTAGCACCACCCAAAGATTCTCAAGTTTTTCTCGGTTGATTGAATCCGACATCTATCCTATCCTACTCTCTCCTATTCCAACTTCCATCTGTTATTTCCTGCTAGCACTTTATTGAAACTTTTCTATCTCTTGATTCGTATTGATTAATTCAGCTGGGTTTTTTTGTTGGTTTAGGATTTTTATTCTGAAGCATAAAAAGTTCTCTATCTAAACTTCCACTCCATATTTTCTTTTACATGAAAATTAACCAGCATAGTAATTTTAGAATTTTGTCTTCATTCCCTAAAGATTCAAAATCTTATTTCCTGCAGGTGCATGGTTTGTAAACTTCATAAGGAGAGACAGGTTAGGAGAATATAGGGCGAAAAGAAGAATATAGTACTTAATGAAGGCTTTCAATATATATAAAGCAAAAAAAGGTTATGGTTTTCCTTTAAAAAATCATATGTCCCCTCTGATTATGTTTTTTTAAATTAATTGTTTTAAATAATTATAAAGTTTTTTTAAATTAATATCAGTGATGTGTTTTCAACCTTTAATCATATTTCCAGTGGAAATATAGAAGTTAGAGGAAAGTGTTCAGGCCTTTTTATATATGGAAAACATCATTAAGGAAAATACTCTCAACACAATTAATGTTTGGATTTTTTTTTCTTGGTAGGGATGGGTCCATCTATTATGTTAATTTGTACATAATTGTGTCAATACTGAAGTTTACTAAAGGTGTGTCAGTTTTCACATCAGAGAGAGGTTTTTAGAAACGTGTCCAGGATGTTAATTTTCAAGATGTACTGAAGGATCATCCCATTGACATCATCAGAAGAGAAGAAGAAGCATTAAACTAAGAATTTGGGTAGTTTAGGTAAAATAAACAAAATCATAAATAAAGTAGCTTTTCATTATGGTTGATACGGTAATTTAAAAAGATAACTAAGCACCTTTGCCTGCTGGTCATGATTGTTAACAAACATCAAACTTTGTGCATTTTATATCACCTTATCTTTAAGCAATTAATTTGGCCATGATGAAAATAATCAAGAGTTCCAAGCAACACAACAAGATCATGGCATACTGGCAAAGAATCTAGGAACAATTAGTTTTAAAATTATTAGTGTCTGCATCAGCCGCAGTAGAAACCAGTTCTTCTCCTTACTCACTTAGAAATCTGGGTGTACGTCAGGGACTGAAATGGTTCATGCCTCAAACATTGTTACGAAGGAGTTTTGCGTACTATAGGAAAAACTGTATAAAGAAGCTACAACCACAGAAGCCCACTCCTTCTTGAAGATGCCTGACTGGAATTTTGGACTGTGAGTTAAGCCACCTAGATAAGATAACAGGCAACACTATTGTTCAATCATCCCAGGTCTAGAGAGAAACAAACAAGGCTGAGGGAAAGAAATGCATCTACAAGAAAGCCAAATACAGTAGAGAATCATCCCTGGCTGGGTTTGGAGTGCAGGAGACCACAGCCCACAGAGGCCCGGTTTACACAGATACCCCTGTCCCCCCCCGCAACCGAGGGTGGGAGGAGGAGGTTTCAGGTGTGGGCATAACCTCTGGTCAGAGGCAGTGAACACCCATCCTCCCTTACACAAACCAGCCCAGCTGTGAAACCCCCCACAGGCCACATCCACAGGACATTCCCATGAGGGGCAGCTGAGCAGTTGTCGTAATTCATCAAAGACCCCCCAAAGTGCCCCCCAGACTCATTCCTGAGGCCTTGCACCACAGCACTGCACATGACGCAAAGTGATGCAACAGATCCAGAGTCTGCTGCAAGAGACTGTGTTAAACTGCTTCCACTACACCCCCCCAGGGAGGTACATGGGCCTTCCCACATGGCCTGAATGTATATTAATCCATTCTATGTTTTTCGGGGGACCCTCACCACCCAGAAGACCAGCTGGAGAAGATCATCAGGATGCTGGTGGGATCCATGGAGTGGTGATACTTTCTTCTGTCTCTGTCACTCTCTTTCTGTCCCCCCCATCTGTTTTCTGTTTATTTCTCTTCCTTTTCTCTCTCTCTCTCATATTTACTATCAAATAAAACTCATACTATTGACATTGGCTTATGGTCCTGTTTGAACCTTAATTCAGGCAGAGGCATTTCTAATAACTTTAAAAACTGCAGCGTAACAGTGAGTAGTTAGTAGAGTTGTAGAGGTGAGTGAAGGGAGAAAGAATATAAGGCAATACTGAGTCAATACTATTGGTCACGAATGTGAAGTGATCTTAGATATCTGCTGCAATGGCTGTTAAATGAATCTGAAGTTCTCTGCAAATCTCCTGCTGCTCTGCCTATTTGTGCACACCAGAAATCCCTATTCAAGTGCACATGGTGTCTGAAGAGCGAGATAAGGTCAGGCTGCACAATTGCTCAAATTCTACTGAAACCTGATCTGCTTGGGAGAAGGTGATATCAAAGTGCATAAAGAGTGGAGCTGATAATATCCCTTCTGAAAATGAGGCTGACTAGATTAATTTCTTAATGAGATGGATGCAACTGAAAATTCCAGATTTGCCTCAGAGCTCTATGTAGGAAACTTGAGTTTATGTTCAAGACCATTGTTGGGGGTAATTATAAAAGTATGAAATTTGAAATTATTTTAACATTTTGGCCTATTCTACATCCCTATTTTTTTAATTCCACTAACAGAATTAAAAGTAAAAAGAATTATGAGAAACCAAAGCAAACTTTCAGAACAACTTCCTCTTCTAGTACCTCCCTCTTTCCACCTGCCCACGCAAGGGAAACAAACATGGGGTTTTGGTCAGTATTTCATTTCTTAAGAGTCTTTTTTTAAGGAAAAGACTTTCTTCCGCTGTGCTGTGGGATTCTTCCCACGGAAGACAGCTCTCTGCGAACTTCTCTAACGTGGTTTCAAACTTCATGAACAACAGTCCGCTTGAATCTGCTGCAGTGAAAAATCCCTCCCACGAATTCTGCAGTCTTCCCACACTGCCATCATGGGTCCTAATAGTCATGGGGTTTTAGTCTTTTAAATATGAGCTATTCCAGCCTGAAAGCAAAGGCTCTCTTCTTCAATCTCTAAAAGCCTTTCACAGCATCTTTGGGCTCTGGCATTGAGCACTTTTTTTCCATGGGCTGTGTGTGGATTTCTGCATCCCCCCATGTACCTCATCTTATGAATTATAGGGAAGACAAGTTGCTGTATTACGGTCCTCACCACGGCCTGCAAGGAGAATTTCAGCTCTGGCTCTGGGAGCGCCTCCTCTCTTTCCTTTCCCCCACTAACTGTGGTGCTGCCATGTTGGCCTCCTCACATGACATCACTTTTCTCTTTTCTCTGAGAAGAAAGTTGGTATCTGTAAGTTTTCAGCTGAGAAGTTCATCTTGTTTGGGCTCTGCATTGGGGAAAGCCTCGCCCTGTCTTTCGTTGCCGGCTGCATGGTGTTTTTCTCAGTTCGGTGCAAGCCATGCCAGCTGGCCAGTCATGGGCTGCACTGGCTGCAAAGATTCACGCTGTATGGTTTGGGCTACGCAGCTGCCCAGGGCTGCCTGTGGCTCCAGGGCAGCTTCTCCCGGCCGGCCCGGCCCTGTCACTGTGCCGGGGCGGGGGGTCCCGGCGGCCCACTCCAGGAGGAGGCTCAGGGGCCCCCCTCCACCACCCCTTGGCGTGGAAGCACGAAAAGGAACTTCTCATGTTTCCTCCTTTAAATATGTACATCACGTAGGCATTACCAGCTTATTTAACTGGTCTAACCACCTTTCTATCAACTATGGGCTCTGTGCCCGTCACAGAAGTTTTCCAAACTGCTAAAACCACCACACCTTCCATGCTGCAAGGAATTCTACTAAAGAATAATTAAAAAAAAAAAAAAAAAAAAAAAAAAAAAAAAAGTCTTTACTTCTAGTTCTAGTTCTGCTGCCTTAAGGAGGCAAACTCATATCACCCTCAAAAACCCTTCAAATAATAAATTCAAACAAAATCTAGAGATCTATCATGTTCCCTAGAATGATCATTAAAGCATCTGAAATCAGCTAAGTGTTCCAATTAGAAATGAGGAATAGATACATTCATAATTTAAATCTGTCCAGACATAAGGTGAATGCCTATTTCATGAAAGTCATTGTAACTTTGTTGGACTTTATTCTTTTAGTTTGGGTTGTTTATCTCATTACCTTCTATATTGCACTTAGAATCTCTCCTGTTTCCTTTGTCAGGTGAGGAGATCTGTGGTAACAACATGAAAAGCAATGGATGTAAGTCTATTATTATTATTTCCTGTGTTATTGGATGCTTTATGTGTACTGTAAAAATAAAAGAAGGTGGCAAATTAAAGCAGAGTTCATAACAGTGCCCATAAGAATTGCATTTTTGTGGCTTGGCGCATCATCATCAGTAAGACTGAGATAAGTTTTCTCAGTATAAATAAAGTAAATATTCTCTAAATAAACTGCTCTCTACATCTCAGCTACCAGTGATGCTCCTGGGTGTGTTCTCTCTATAGTTTGCTCAGTTTTGCCACCATGCAGAGAAAGTATTTTCCCTGAAGCACAATTACAATCTTCTCTACATGATTCTGTGTAAATAGCATCAATGAACGACAGATAAAATTGTCACTTTATTTTTGCATTTTTTACAAATATTTTGTACTTTAGAACAGTCCTCTTTTCAAAATCTCAATTTGCTGCATAAGCTTTTGTTATGAAAACCACATAAAACACTGCAAATTCACAAAAATTGCCTGTTTCTTTGTAAACTATACAAGAGATATCCTAGAAAAACTTTCAGTTCATTTCAGGTAGAAATGGAACTGTTTTCTCTTGAAATGTAGCCAGAATTAATTGAATTTTCACAGGCAGGAAGTTAAGTTTGTACAAAATTCCTTGTGAGATTGTAGTTCATAGATACTGCTGGAGAAATTTGGTACTGTAGACCAATTTTCATACGAATTTTTGACTAAGGGAAAGGTACCTTCTTTGGAAAGACACAGTGAAAAGTGAGAAGTTACAGCACCTTACCTTTTTCACAGCCATAATGACTACATCATTCATTTGCCCTGAAGAGCTTCTGATCTAAAGAGATGAGATGAACAAAAGAATGATAAGTGAACTGCAGAGGTTCATGCAGCAGGTCAGCACCAGAGCTGTAGAGAGAATTCAAAGTGCCCATTAGCCCACCTAGCTTTGGAAAAGCTTGTGTGCAAGGCATAAATGGACAAACGATGATGAGAGATGATTCTTGTGAAGTATATTTTAAGGTGTCACTGTATTTTTTGTATATAATAAATGTAAACCATTAGGCTTCAGCATACTAGAAAAAAAGAAGCTGAAAGATGAACAGAACTTGTCACAACTCATTAAGGAAGCTATAAATTTTTCCTTCCTGAGAATTAAAGCCTATCCAGATCTAGGCAGAGAAAAGAAAATAAAATAAAGTAAATGGCATTTAAATTCTTAAAAAATACTTGTAGCTACTGATGAAGCTGTACCCATACATAACTCACCTTTCAGCAGCAAAAATCATTGCATCTCTGTAGTACTGCTCTGTTATCTGCTCCTTAAGAATCTTAGGAAGTTTCTGCGGGTCAGTGATTATATCCTGTCTGCCATAAGTTTGTTTCAAGTCTGCTCAGGTTTCGTAATCAAATGTTTCTTAAGTTACTTCGTATGAGGACATTCTCTGAAATAATTATCCCCTGAGAACAATTAAGGAATTGGTTTCTACACAAAAAAAAAAAAAAAAAAAGGTCATACCTTTTTTAAAGTTAGTGAAAGTAAAAGCGATGTCTTCTGATTATTTCTTGAAAAAAATATCCCACAATAACTAAGTTGTCTCTGCACTTATACAGATAATAGGAGTGTAGGTACACTGAATTTATGGTATCTACTCATGCTCTTTCCTGTCTGAGACAATGTAAAACTGTATCTTACTTGAGTCTGAGGATACCATCAAACAAAATGTCTGCTGCATCTGAGCAGACAATGTGGTGATACAAACTTTTAGTGCCCATAGCTGGTGTCTCCATTCTTCAGGGGCAATTAGTGACTCTTAGTTTAGTCATCCCAGCCTCCATCAATGTCAGCCTCTGGAGTCCGGCTATTACTAATTCTTGTTGCTCAGTGGAAAATTGGTGCAAGTCCTTTAGCAGTAAGGAAGAGAGAAATCAAAACAGACATCCGTCTTTGCCTCTGGAAACCTCTGCCCTTCTTACCTTTTTTTTTACCAACAGGAGAACTTCTCAGGAAAACAGGAAAAAATCTCAACATATCGTAGGTTTTGCATCCAGGTTGCAGAAAAGTCCCTTAAGAGTGTCTAAAGATTGTGATTTCTAAAGCTTGCTGTCAAGTTGTCTCTGTCTAAGTTTGGATGTTCAGCTGACTAGGAGTTTCCACAGTTGGATATTAAATTAGAAGAAATTTTAAAACTTATTTCTTAATCTTGTATCTTAATACAATTAAAACTCTGCTGTTTCAAAGATAGTCATTTAAAACTGTGCTGTTTCAAAGATAGTCATGCATATGTGTACTGGTAATTTCAGGTTTTGTACACAACAAACAGTTTTTTTGGTACACAGCTCTAAAACAGTTCACCTTGTGTTTTTGAACTAAAGCAATCTACCAGTCTGGAGTATCTGGCACTGGTCATCATCTGGAGATGCTTTTATGACACTCCCTTAGGATTTTCTGTGAACCAAAATCTTTTATTCATGTGTGCTCATCTTACATGTTGGTGAATACTGTGACTTTCTTGGAAACCGGTTTAATACCCAAACAAGTTCATCTGAATTGAGAAGGGGAACATTGTGTTTTATAGTGGGACAGTGTGACAAAGCTCAGCAGTGCAGTGGCATGGAAAACAGTCTGCCACATGATAAGCTCTCCAAAGGTCCTAGAGGCTGAGTGATACAGCCCAGACCAGCCAAATGCTCGCCATTTCCAATATATTTTAAAAGAGAACCAAAGCAAGTGGCTGTTCCTTCCATCTTCCTGCTCTGCTCTATACATGTGCAAACTGATTTGCTTTGAGTATTACACAAAAACTCAATCAGGCCATATTAATTCCATCCAGTTCTGCATAAATTATTTTCAGATTACAATTTCTTTCAGAATTTCTTCTTTCACTATATCTTCACATGTATGGACTATATCTGTTCTTCCACTTGTCTAAATTTTGGATACAAGAATATACCTGGACTTTTATGTACTCTGCACATGTATACCAGTCTCACAATGGACTGGGAAAAACGGATTGAAAAGTCAAACACGCAGGCTGGAGATGGTAATACTCTGTCCTGGACCTTTATTTGAATGACTGCAAGAACAGGAACTAAGTGGTTGTTATTATGCAAATATTATTCATTCTTAGCATAACCTTTGCCTCCTCATGAATTAATGAAACCCCATAAAACACATTTTAAAATGAATGCTAATTCAATCTTTGTGTGAATTGGATTATGGGGTATATCATATTTCAAAAATAGTATGTAGTTATCAAAAAAAGATTAATTGAAAACAGAGGCTCTGTAAACCCAATATTGAATACTGAATCAAGCAGAATATCCAAAACATGAGTGGGTTTCGTGGCACGTAACACTACTATCTCTAAAAATGCATACCTAAAGTTATGGAAAATAACTCTCCAAGGTTGCACAATGACAGCTTTTCATGTCCTCTCTCCATTAAAAATTTTTTGAAAAGAACATGAAACTTTTGCAAAAGCAGCTTTCTTGCTCCAGAAGAAGCCTCCTTACCCTAATGATCAGCTGCAAGTAGCAATCTGGTCAGCAAGAGAACAAAACTACCAACAAGGTAAACAGGCCTTTTTTTTCCCCCTTTCCCCTTCCACTCCATCCCTCTCCTCTTTTTCAATACATTTGTTTTTAAATAACAAAGCCAGACTCAGCCTACCAGTGACCTCTTATCAAGATAAATTCCCTAAGTCATGGTGAATGTTTTCAGACTAAACTGTTGACCTTACGATAAAAAATGTCAGTTGTCATCAACAATCAAAATTTCTGTACAAAGAGGCAAGAGATGTCTGCATCTTGACACACGTTGTACATAACACATTTCTTCATTGTTTGAAAATGTTGGGCACATCCCCTTCACAGCTCCAGAGTCCTGCATTGAGCCAAACCCAAACAGGTGAATGTATGTTGGGGGTTAGGATTTGTTCTTTTTTTCTCCTTTTTCTTTGGGAATTTTTCTCCCATTTGTTGTCTCAGAGACTGGAACAGTGAATACTTAAGAGAGACAAAGGATGTGGCCAAGATGGGGGGAGGGGGTGCAGCTGGCTGCAGTCTCTTAGCTGAGGGACCTTCTCTTGGGAAGTGCAGAGATACTGCGAGATTTCAGCTGGGGGCTGAGGGGCTGGGCTTGGCCCTCGCTCTCTCTTCAGACTAGAGGTGAGATGGTTTCCTTCTGGTGGTAGGATCAACTCGGCAGGCACATGGCGTGGGCGTCTGACTGGACGTAATGTTGCCTTGTGGTTTTTGCCTGTTTTTTTTTTCCTTTCCTTCCGCACTGTGACTGGGGCATGCCAGCTTGCTTCTCTGCTCCTTTGCTTGCTTGGGAGCCCAGAGCCAGTGCGTGCTGAGCCGGGAGCTGGCAGCACACTGTCCCCCACCCAGCCACTCCCCTCTGCACAGTGGCCTGACCCTGGGACCAGCCATCGCTGGTGAGCTATCCAGAGGAGTGATCCCCCACCCAACCCTGCTGTTTTCTGTGGCAGCTTCAGGGCTTTTTACTACACTTTAACCCAACATGCCATCCCCATCTGGATACCCTGCGGCTCCTGGCACAGCTCCAGAGTTTTTGCTACACTTTGTTTGCCACCTTGGATGTGCTCACCTCTGCTGTTCCGGTCTGCTGCTCTGAGGTGCCTACCTCAGCCCATTTCACCATCCAGAGGGGCACCGAGACAGGCTGCCCCCAATGAGTTCGCAAAGGAAAACTCTTTTCCATTTCTTTCTGCCCGCTGTGTCTGCCATTAACACAAGAGAGGCAGCAGGG
>NW_008239105.1:954218-1001561 GCF_000691975.1 Corvus brachyrhynchos
AGGTGGGGTGGGGGTGTGGGGTGGGGTGGTCATAGTTTCCATCCCAAGGGAGGTTCCTGCCTTCCTTGGCAGGCATCTGTCTTTCAAACCAAGAAAATAAGCTACTGTTTTTGCACTTCAGCAGAGATTATCTGGACAAAGGAAAATTTTTTTATATAACATGCATTTCTTATTCTTAATGTATTAAATAAAATACAAATTTCCAGAGAAAATATAATAAACTTATTTTTCCTCATTAAGGAAATAAGGGAGGTTCCTGCCTTCCTTGGCAGGCATCTGTCTTTCAAACCAAGAAAATAAGCTACTGTTTTTGCACTTCAGCAGAGATTATCTGGACAAAGGAAAATTTTTTTATATAACATGCATTTCTTATTCTTAATGTATTAAATAAAATACAAATTTCCAGAGAAAATATAATAAACTTATTTTTCCTCATTAAGGAAATAGATTTCATAGAATCATGGAACCATTTCATTTGGATACTCACAGAAATTGACTTTAGAAAGATAATTTTGGCAACAAATAGGGACACCTTAAATCAAAAGTTTGACATAGAAAACACAAGTGTTTCTGAATTGGATCACATTTGATCTACCTGGATACATGCCTTCCTTTCCTGTCAGAACTATATCATTACACTTTGCCGTTTGCTTTCCAATTTTGGTCTGAATACAACAAAGTTACTGGGAGTCAAGCATAGAATAGAAGAAATATCATTAGTGCAGCTTATGTTTTGATATTGTCAGTACTTCTGGACACAGCCTTCTAAACTATTACAAAAATGTTGATTCAGTTAGAAGGCCTAGCTGATACATCTTAAGAATCTTGGGCATGGGTCCACGAAACAGTTTTAAAAATTCACAGTGTTGTCCCTGGGGTCCCACAGCAGAACTGATTTCCTTGTGTTATGCCCAGGGAGTTGGACACATCAGGGTGTGATGCACAACAATTACAGCATTCACATGAAGCAGTTGTTGGCTAAAAAGATATTTTATCATTCTTGGTGTGGAAAGCAAAACACAATGCAGCTCCTAGATAAGTGCCTTAACTGCAAGGCTACCAAGTCCTTAACCACCCTAGGTTATGAACCATCTGCTAAAATAATTTATTCCCTCTTCTCTCACTCAGTCTCTGAATATTCTGATCATTTTCATGAAGGAGAAGTATTATCTTCCATATAGATGTGAGGAACGGAGAAAATAAATATTCTGTTGTCTTAGGTTACAATGTAAGATGTAACCAAAAGTACGCATTCTGTCACCATCTTCATAAGCTGTTAAAAACAGGTGGGGCACTGTTCTTTATCTCTTCCATGACTCATCCTTGGTAACTCCCTCTGGCGACTATATTTTCTGTTAATGAGCTATCAAGCCTCACTGCATGACCCATAAAATTACATCATCCCATTATGAAACGCTCCACCCAGGGGGGGTACCCAGACATTCCTACCTGGATATAATCTGAGGTTTGGAACACCACAGGCAGCCCTTACCTACTGGATTCCCAGAGGAAAAGAGCTACATAACCACCACTGGACCTTCAGAGGAAGACCAGACCCTTCTACAGGATCACCGCTTCAACAGAACCACATCTATCACTTCAGGAGGACTGCAGCCACCATTTAATCGGACTGCTACCACCACCCTGACCAACAGGGTGTCAGGTTGTATCCTGACCCTGTCAGTTTAAGCCAGTGTTTTCTGCTTTTATTTTAATTTTCCTACTAAATTGTAGCTCTGACTTGGAGTGTCCCACTGGTTTGTTTTCATACTAGTACATCTAAGACTCCCTGTAAAATTTTGGTCTGTGAGGGAGCCATGCCTTCGATAACTTTTACTAGTCCAGAGCTTTCATCCTAATGCTGACTTTGTAACATCAGTTGCTCATACATGGAAGAGTAACTTTCTGGCTGCATCTTCAAGTTCCCTTAGTGGAACTGCTGCACATTTGATGCAGTCAACCAATTGACTTTCAGAGTTCATTACCTGTACTCAGCTAAAGAAGACAGTCAAAATCCTCAACTTCATATTTATTATTTTTATTATTTTATTCTGAAAATGTCTTACATGTGCTTGTTGCTTTTACTCGGTTTTTCTGGGGGCGTTAAATTTTCTGATCTTCCCCTTTAGCAGCAAACACTGGTGTCCTGGGTTGCAGTGTATTCTATTACCATCCCCATCAGCTGTTGAAATCAGGTGGGGCAGTGTTTCCTTGCTTCCTCCCCCCAGACTATCTTTCTGTTAATTGCCCATCATTGTCCTGCCTCCTGACTCAGAGATAACTCCCTCCGGACTATCTTCTGTTAATGAGCCTAATCAACACTTGGCCTCATGACTCATTACCCCATTGTGAGATGCTCCACCCAGAGGGAGGAACCAAGCATCCCATCGTGGATATAATCTGAGGCTAAACACCAGAGACACCGGCTTCCCACTGGATTTCCAGAGGACAGGAGCTACACAGCCACCATTGGACTTCCTGAGGAAGAGCAGACTCTTTTACTACAGGATCACTGCTTCAGAGGACTGCAGCCACCATTCTACCAGACTGCTACCACCCACCCTGCCTAACAGGTGTCAGGTTGTACCTTGACTCTGTCAGTTTGACAGTGTTTTCTTTTACCTTTTTTTCCCCCTTTTCTTTAATTTCCATTAAATTGTTATTCTGACTTGGTGCCTCCCACTGGTTTGTTTTCAAACTAGTACAACTGGGAACTACTTTGTGCCAAGAAGTAGGGTTGAAATTGTATTTTTACCATTTTACCATTAAAAAAAATCACAGTTCTGATCTAAAGCTCTGAATTTCTCTAAACAATTATAAATCATCATCTTAGTTCTGGAAAAATATTATTTCTCCAAGAAATTCTGAAATTTAGAGAAATTAGAAATTGATATAATTGATATTAGATATTGATATGTCTTTAAATTCCCTTATAAAAATATTTTCCTCGCTCAATGCTGAGCATAAATGCTATTCAAATAGCATATCTGGAAATAATGAGAAAATGAATACCTTGCAAAATAAAGAGTATCTCAAATAAAAAAAAAGTAGTCTGTTAAGGAGTATAAACAGCTTTATGGGAGATAGACAAATGGATGATGTGGTGAAGTACAAAGTACAAAGAAGAAATATCGTACTAGATTGTGTTGCTACTCTTTTTTAATACAGCAACAAGTGATGGGGAGAAATATGAGAAGAACAAGATACACAGAGGAGGAGGTGATACAGGAGATCATTTGAAGCAGAGATCAAAAAGTATCAAACTGGGTAGATCAGAGGAAACGATTTGGGAGTAAATGAGTATGCCACGATTGTCATATATTTGAAAATACTTGAAGTGCTGATTGAAAACTTTATACACCTTCCCATAATGCTGAAGCAAATGGCAATAGCTCTTGCTTCACAATATGAATCTGCAAATCGTATAGAGCTAATTAGAACAAATTGCAGTATATTCTAAAATACCATAGTTGAACTAGTTAAGGATTCTTGCTTAGAATATTGAATGATGGTGGTGGGAAAAGTTCAATATAGAAACCCTCTTTTTAAAAGCTGTTAATATTTATTTATTTATTTATCCAGATCTTCTGCAAATGGCACTGTTAAGAACAGTCCTGTGACTCCTTTCTCACATCCATCTTTTCCTATTTTGCATCCATTTTCACGAAAAGTTAGTTTATACTCCCAATAAATTGATGTATTATGCAATTAAATGACCTATTTTTTTTTTTTTTTCAGTTTTTACATAAATAATGGTGGCTTTTAAAATATCAATACTTCATGGCCTCTTTGTACAATTCTTAGGCAAAATTAAAACTGATATAAATGAGAATTTTGCAAGTAAAAATGCATAATGGTGCCTAAAGATGAATCAAGTTGTCCAGGAGTGGACCAGCCTGTGCTATTGGGGGCGATACTGGCAAAAGGCCTGGTTGTTGATTAGACTCTTCATCTGTAGAAATAAATGAATTATTAAGCAAAGATAAAAGTGGTGCATCATGAAGTTTTTGTACAGCTCAGAAATTTATCCAGTCAGGTCCTCTTCAATGGCGAACAATAGGAAAATATTTTTCTCTCTTAGTTGTGTGCCCCCCAAGCATGTCAGATACATTGTTTTGTGCTTTTCAGTAACTTACCCTTGACTTGGGTAGGGGCTCACAAGAACAAAAAGATTAGCTGGAGGCTGATTTAAATAAGACTATAAATAAGACTCATTTTAAGGGCCAAGTATAAAGAACATGGTTGCCTAATGTATATAAATATGACATATTATTGACTTTTTTAAAGGTTGTTGGGCGTATATCTTCAGCTAGAGAAAAGATTATTTTATCTGCATTTCTCCCTGGGAATTGAGATACATCTCTGTCATCCATGTCTGGTTCTACTAAACTGAGTATCAGAACTGGACAACCTAATCTGAGTACACCCCAAAAAGTCTTTATCCCTTCGAACGGTCACTAATGGGGTTAATGATCCACCTTCTAACTGACTCGACTACAAAGGGAGTAAGCACATGCCTTCATTTGTAGAATGTGAGGAACTTTAAATAAATTTTATTGTTTTCTTTTTTTTTCCTGAATGAATATAAGTTTCCTCTGGATAACAATTAAAACTTTTAATTTAATTGTCAACATTCATTTAAATTAATGCACTTGGGAAAAAATTGCAGAATTATATTGTCTCTCTTTTTTTAAAAGTTACTTATAAATAGCTTAGAGCTGAATCAAATTTTAAGTTCATTAGTTTCATTTAAGTTATTTATGTCAATAAATTTCCACTCAAAACCAGGTTCTTCACCCATTTCTAAGATTATTCATATTAATGCTAATGAAGATACTTAGGAATGCTGAAGAGTTGATGTAGCCATCCTTCTGCCACCCCTTTCCCCTTTTTCTGAAAATATAAAGCTTTTACTGGACATCTGCTTGAATTATCTGACAGAAAAGATTCTTGTAGTTTTAATGGAATTATTTTTTTCATTACCTCTTGTTTGTATCTTGTGCTCTCATATTGAAATTATCTGTAGCCATACAAGTCATGCTTAGTAGATGGAATGTAGACAGAAAGGCTTTGCTGAACAGTTATTGATCCAACAGTAACAGCTTTGGCTGCATGCTGTCTCAGGCATTCTCCTTTAGGTTGTAATTACCATCTTATTTAAATTATTATTTGATATTTGAGCACGTGTGTTTGTTTATCATAACAATGTAAGAATATAAGCAACTGCAATGAAAGCAAATGCCTTGTGCAAGATAATAGTCCCCCTAGTCTTCCTTATTTTAGGCATTTTGGCAAATTACCTAAATAATATTTTATTGCCATGGATACAAGGAAGCTGAATAGATTTCAGTTGGTGCTATATGAGTCTTCCTGTCTAACATTTCTAATTGCATGGATCTCCAATGTACAAGAATTAAAAACTAATGTCATAATATAATCTGTAAGTATCATTTCTGTTCTCATTTTTATCATATAACCATGACATCTAAGATTCAAATTTGCTTAGTAATAAAAAAGGTAAAAAGCTAAAAAATTTGAGTTAAATTGAGTAAAGCAACATCTCGGACTGCAGAACATCATATGGATAGAGAAAAATGGTGGAAGGTTGTCAGGGGCTGAAAGAGTTCATGCCTTAAACATTGTTACGAAGTTTTGCCCGTTATAGCAAAAATTGTATAAGGAAACTACAATCACACAAGCTTAACTCACAGAACTTTGGACTGTGAATTAAGCTGCCTAAATAAGATAAAGGGGGATACTATTGTTCAGTCATTTTAAGTTTAGGGAGAAACAAACAAGGCTGAAGGAATGGAATGTATCACAAAAGAGCCAAATGCAGCAGAAATTCTTCCCTGGCTGGGTTTGGGGTGGGGTAGACGACAGCCCACAGAGGCCAGGTTTACACAGACTCCCCCTGAAACAAGGAGGGGGGCAGAGGTTTTGAACGTAAGCTCTGGTCAGAGGCAGTGAACACCCATCTTCCCTTACACAAACCTGTCCAGCTATGAAATCCCCAGCCCCACAGGCCACATCCATGGGACATTCATGTGGGAGGTAGCTGAGGGGGTTCCCTAATCCATCGAAGACCCCCACATCACTTCCCAGAGGCCTTGCACCACAGCACTGCACGTGATGCAAAATGAGGCAACAGATCCAGTCTGCTGCAAGAGACTGGGCCCTGCTTGGGGGAGGCGCCAGGGCATTCTCTCTTGGCCTGAGCATATATTAATCCATTCTGTGCATCTCTGGGGACCTTCATTACCAAGAAGACCAGCTAGAGATGACCGTCAGGATGTCGGTGGGATCCACGGAGTGGTAATATTTTCTTTATTCTGTCTCTGTTACTCTCTTTCTGTCCCCCCATCTGTCTTCTGTTTATTTCTCTTTCTTTTCTCTCTCTCTCTCTCATATTTACTATCAAATAAAACCCATACTATTGACATTGGCATATGGTCTCGTTTACACCTTAATTTGAGCAGAAGCATTTCTAATAACTTTAAAACTGGATCATGACAAAGGTGAAGATTCTACAGAGAAAAATTATATAGCTAAAAAAAGCCAGTAGCTCTCTGATTAGGACACAAGGTTAGAGGACCAGCTGGGAATCCTGTCACCCTTCTGCCTATGATCTTGGTATAAAAAAAGGCCCAAATAGACAAACTTATTTTGTTGTACTTATGATAAATGAAAACAAATACTGAAAATTATAATCATGTGGAAGACTTGTTCCCTTTCCAGGCCTAGGTAGTTCCATGAAATTGTATAAAATTTTTATAAAGGCCTCTTATACTTATTTCGTTAACTACAAACAAATTGTTCTTTTTAAGAAATTGAGTCTTAAATACTCATTTAACTACCTTAAAATATTCATTATGTCAAAATTGATATAATATCCTATCCCTTATTGCATCCATATAAGTCAAATAAGACTATATATAGTCTTATAGTCTATAGTTGCATGGCATGTGACTGAAGTGACAGAATGAAAATTATATAAACTCATAGTTTGTTAGTGAAACATAACCTTTTTGATTCCACAGCATAAACCTTCCTGGTTTGGGGATGGGACAGTAGGTGGGTATATTGTCAAAGATATCTGCTTCATTTTCATTTGGACTTTTTACAAAATAGTAAACTAACTAAATTTTAGAATTTCTGTATTTTTATAGAACACTACCTTGTTGTTGCCACAGAACTCCAATGGGAGAGGAAAATGCCAAAGGAGGGTTGTAATTCTGAGGAAGTTTTGTGGCATATTTGTGGCAAACCTTTGTGTTCTGCTATGTTTCTCAAGACAGGTAAGGCTGCAGATTTCTGGGCTTTATTCCTACTGGAAGAGGAGGAAAGCTTAAGATGTTTTCAGTTATCATTTTGAAATAGAGTTACCTTGTCTGTACAGCTTCTCTTTCCCAAAGTAAATGGCAAATCCTTTATGACTGTTTAATTCACCAAGTCCAAAGGTATTTCCAGCTTTGTGTATCACAAAGAACACAACGGCACCACTCTACAAACTGTGACAGGTGTGGAATATGTGCAACAGCAAAAGAAAGTGACAGAAAATTCTTCGGTTTGTTATGAAGCAGAAGCGATAACAGATTTTTGTGTGGTTTTTTTGTTTGTTTTTTAATATGTAATTTAAACAGTATCACTATTGTCATTGTCATTTCAACATTATACATGCTACTGTACTCGAAAATAGAAATTTGCCAGATGTTATGACTAATTAGGCAGACATGGGGATTGATAATATCTTGAGGGTTTTTTAAGAGACAGTTGCATTCCTTTCTCTCCCAGTTTCCTCCATTCATTTTCTTAACCTTATTCTTCCACGAGGCAAACAGCGTGAAATGTTGTATTTACAAATCAATCTTACTGATGCCATGATCACTTAGTAGACACATAGATGTGAGAATAACTTTACTTAGTATTTTAATTGAAGTATAATAAAATTCCAAGTGATTATTTTGTATAGAAACAATAAACAAGGTAAAAAAATATATCTATTGTCAGTCTGATGGGTTCAATATAAGGACAGAAGTTCTGTCCAAGCAATCTCAAGAAAGACAAATATAAGACAGATTTTTGCATTTCCTAATAAAAGTACACTCAGGCTCTTGCATTAGAATTACTTGATTATATATTTCTAATCTGTGTTTTCTTCTACTGAGAAAACAGTAAGCTGACAATAAAATTTGAGATAAAATATGTTTTCATGATGTGGACTGATGTCCATTAAGTAATGAATCAAGACATTGAACTGCAACATTTCAACTGTCATTTAATGCCCTAAAGGGAAAGTGGGTGGTATTGGATAAATACTTACTCACCTAAGTATTGTATTCAGCTCTTTCCTCGCTCTGCAAGGTAACCATCTTCACTGATAAAATGGGGATAGACACAGTCATCTCATTTCTGTAGTTCATATATATGGAGGGAGTTACTGTATATAATAATGTTGTTTCACTATGGTTTGGCTAATGTATGGAAAAAAATGGTAAATTTGTTTTCATAATGATTCTTGATTACCTCACTTCAACCTAATGAGAAGGATGTAAAAGGGCCTCATCTAACACGTTGTACAGACTGCTGGCTGCTTCAAAAGCTCTTTTATATTTGAATACCCTCCGGTTGAACACAACCTGGACTCTAAATTTCATTTGAGTGGATTTGTCTGTTCCATTGTTGAGGTGTCCATAAAATGGTGATCTCATCAACAGCTTTATAAAATAAGCTATATCTCTGCTTAGCGTGCTCTGAAACACAAGCCATTAGTCATTTGTTCCACAGTCCTAAGCCAGGGGCAGCTTTGTTATATGTTAGATGCTTTTATCCTTTCTACCTTCTGCTTTTCTCACCTTCGTCCTAACCATAAATATTTATATTTGCTCTTCCCAGTGGGATCTGATGTGGTGGGTTAATATGAATGACTCTGAGCTGACATCACAAAATAGTTTTTTAAAATCTCAGACCTTTTATGGGCCCTATTTGCATTTGGAATGCAAGTTTTGAGTCCAGAGATAACATTTGTCAGCTTTGCAGTTTAGAGTTGGTAATTCAAATTCCAGAGAACACCTCCAATGTGACCTTCTCACCTTCCCTGCTCTCTCCTTTTCCTTCCCCTCTGCCCCCCTCTCAGTGATTTGAAGTAGCATTTGCTGAACAACTTTCTGGTTTTCCAGCTGATGGTAGCAGCACTGCCAGCTCTGCACAGCCAGTCCCAGCTCTGGCTGTAAATACTTTCTGAGCAAGTCAGTAATTAATGTTGCACTGATGACTAGTGGCATCTGTATGAGTTTATTATCATCTGTACTGAAACGCAATGTACAATGAAAACATGGGGGACTCTAAAGAAAAGCTAATAAATTTACATGAATTAACATTAAATTTAATTTGCCACATGCCAACCAAACTGTGCAGCAGATCTAAATCCTTTAAAAGATATAGATTTCTGTGTTGCAGCTGCTTCCCAGCCCTGGCTGCTACACTTACTTCAAGACTTTGCTCAATTTCTTAATTAAAACCACTTTCCACATGTGCTGACTGATATATGTGGATTATAGTTTTCTCAATTAGAGAAAAAATATATTTACTTTTATTTTTTAAGACTATTGAAACCATTAATTTACCCATGCTTATAATATAATGCACAGAATGCATATGATCTATTACCATTTTCTCTCTTACCAAAATATGAAAGGGTAGTGGAAAACTAATATTAATGAAATTATACTTTTCTTTGTAGTATTTAGGCTAAAAATATGACAGCATTGAAACTTGACAGTAGCATGGAAACAAACAGGACACTACCACCTACCTACCTGTTCTAGTAAAGAACTATAAGTTGACTCCTTTCTTAATGGATTATGTGGTGGCTTCTGGCATCCCCCAAAATACCAAGCATTGGAATGAATAGTGTTAGTATTTATATCACTGTTTTAACAACCACGGTGTCAAAGAGTTCAAATTCACAATAAGTATAAAATATAAAGAAATAGAAAGAAGATACAGAAAGACAGCAGGAAACAAAACTTTTTATCACAGAAGTTTGTGAAGAAAAAAAAAAAAGCATACCTTTGCCCAGTTTTACAGAGAAGTTAATGTAAAATCAAAGTCCAAATACAGGTTTCATTATAGTCCATGCTTCCACTAAAGTCTTGCGTGTACTGGATGTCTGTTAAGATCCGATTATTAGGGTTCTTTAGAAATTCCTCTGCCTGAATTAGGCTGCAAACGAGACCATCTGCCAGTCAATAGTATGGGTTTTATTTGATGGCAAATATGAGAAAGAAAGAAGTAGAAAAATAGGTGGGGGGGGACAGAAAGAGAGAGACAGGGACAGGATAAGGAAAATACCACCACTCCATGGATCCCGATGATATTCGTTAATCCTCTCCAGCTGGTCTTCTTGGTGGTGAAGGTCCCCCCAAAAAGCATAGAATCCAATGGCGTCGTGAAAGAAGGAAATATCCACGCATGTCCCACTCGGGCAGTCTCTCACAGCAGACTCGGGATCTGCTGCACCGGGGGTGCAAAGCCTCCGGGGAGCACTTCGGGGGGTTATGACTCCCCCTCAGCTCTCTCACGGGAAAGTCCCGCGGATGTGCCCTGTGGGGTTGGGCGTTCCACAGCCGGGCCGGTTTGTGTAATAGAGGATGGGTGTTCACTGCCTCTGACCAGAGGTTACACTACACACCTGAAACCTCCTCCTCCCCCCTCGGTTGGGGTGGTCTGTGTAAACCTGGCTTCTGTGAGCTGTGCTCTCCCCCCACCCCAAACTCAGCTGGGGATGATTCTCAGCGCAGCTTTGGCCTTTTGTGGATGCATACCTTTCCCTCAGCGTCAGATGATTGAACAATAGGTTTTCCTTTATCTAATCAGCAGTTTAACTTTCAGTCCAAAGTCCCAGTCTTCAGGGAAGCTTCTTCGGTTGTAGCTTCTTTATAATGAGCAAAACTTTATATCAATGTTTGAGGCATGAACTATTTTCAGTCTCTCACAATGTCACAGAAAAGAAAAAATACATTTTCCTAGGAACTTGCAGGTCTTTTGACAAAAATTTTTTTCAGAAAGCTGAATGAAATAAAATTTCCCAAACCAAAATATACAAAATTACATTAAATTAATTATCTGAAAGATATTTGGCTTGATTAACTGAATCTATTGAAAAGCTGAAAACTGAAAAACTCTTACAGCTGCAGAAAATTCTGTTGATTTTAAACTTTAGCTTAAAATCTTGGCAATTGCTGCAGTCCATCCATGGGGCAGCCAGATCTGGTTCCAAGGAAGCCATATGCTTATTGTAGCTGAGGTGTCTGTTCCTTGGCACCTACTGGTTTCTCTGAAGGTACACCTTCTGAGGGCATCTGGGTCCCTACATCTCGGATGTCCTGTGTACCAGAACATCAGTTTGATTTTACAATGTGTACTTTAGAGGAGAGACCATATTTAAGCAATTTTTCAGTGCCTATATTGGTTGCTACTCCTACTGTAGTTGCTTTAGTAGGTAAGAAAAAAAAAAACCAAAACAATAAAACAAAGCATCTTTGATAATATTTTCAAATATAAACTAGCAATTTAACATAAAAGTATACTGCTAGTATATAATTCTGTAACCAGCATAGTTTCCCGTGGAAAAGTTTAATTGCAAAGTTGCTAATTTCATAGCAACAAACTCCTGGAAGAAAGGTGGCTAGTCCAAGTATGTTAAAATTAATGCATATGAAAACATATTATTTCTGTTAATTCCTCTATCTTTTACAGCTTGTCAAGGTTTATGAGTAACAAGGAAATGGCAGAATGATGAGTACTTATATATCACAAAAGGAAGAAAGAGGTTTGAAGAAAGTGAGAGCTACATAATATTTTCCTCAACCACATGCGTGTCATCACAGATTGCATCAGAAAGGTCCTGTCAAGCCAGCAGTGGTTAATGAGTACATTAAAATTAGATTTTCAGTTGTAGAAATATGATCAAAAGAGTAGAAAATGCAATTAGTCACCCACTTTTGTTTCTAAGGATCCTTTATTTTACATAAGGATTTTCTAGTTTACTTATACTCTGTCGTTCCTTTTCTCCTTCTTTTTGTCCTTTTTTAAAAAACTGAGGATGAAAGAGAAGACTGGTTGAAAATAGGACTAGATTAATACATTAAACAAAGTATATTTAATGTGACTATGAGAAAAGAGCTCCTCTAGTAAAAAGAAAGCTTCAATACTGAGAAACCAGAGCATCTGTGAAATAGTATATTTTTTCTGAATTAAATACAAGCTGCATATTACATTTTTAATTGTAAGAAGAAATTAAAATGTGTTGTCAACTTTAAACAGGTATCTTTGCCAGAAAAATTCTCTTCTACCGTGTATTAGAAGATACCAAGATTTCACAGAAAAAGAAAATGTTCTGAAAATAATTGCTACCCTTTATTTTCATGTGTCTAAATGTACTTTAGTTCGCATATACAGCTAATTTATCAAACAGCTTGGCAGAAAAACTGTTTTCACGTTCCCTTTTGGTTATGTTCGATAAGAAGCAGTCCAGAGCGGGAGGAAGCACTGCTTGCTTTCCAGACAGCTGTTGGCTTTCTTTTTCTCCGGAGGGAGACGGAGAGTTGAACTTTTGTTTTTTGGGACTTCATTTTTTTTCCCTTCTTCTTTTTTGAACTGTTTCAACATCAGAACACATCGGAATTTTTTCCACCGAGGTGGAGGCCCTGGAGGAGAGGGCCCCACCCCGTCCCAGCTCCGAGGAGGAGGAGAGAGGCTACCTATGGAAGGACTCTGAAATTTTTCCAGGTTTTCTCTCTACAGCAAGAGGTTTCATTATTTAGCATTGTTATCCTCTTCTGGTGTGTTTGTTAGATAAATAGTTTTTATCTCTATCACTTTCCTTTGAGGAAAAAAATTCTTTTTTTTCCCCCAAACCTGGTGGGGGAGGGCTGGTTGTAACCTGCCTTCTCTCAGATGATATATTTCCAAATTTGCCCAAACTGGCACAAGTGTCAAGAATAGCATAGAGCCAAACCAAACCTGTCATCCATTTCCTCACCTTCTGTTCCTCTTTCCTCCCCGACATATGCCTAACAAGTAGGTAAAGAGGATCTGGTTTCAAAGATGAATATTATCTTGGTGCTTCTCAAAACTGAGACTCTCATGTCACTTTTACCAGTGAAAATGCCTAAAGGTGTGCCTTTAAGAGAATTCAGATGTAGGTGAATGTCTAAATTCTTATTGAAGTCTTATTACCAGTATTTAAATTGGGTTTTTTTGGAGGTGGGTGTTTGGATGTAGTTCCAAAGTGGCTGAATATACTCATCAAAGAAGGAAACATGGCTTTTTATGAAAACAGTTGATTACATGACTGTGTAGAATGAAGCTAAACTGGGTTTAATAACTGCAAACTATGAACTTCAGCCACAACAGAATTGCCAATCACAGCTTGCATTACTAGTGCACAGCTAGGCAAAACTATAAAAGTTCAGGGGAAAAAGCTGCTTTCTCCAAGTACTTTAAGTAGTATTTTTAAAGATGTTTAGTTACTCTTTAAGTGATAGTATAACAGTACTATTTTCAACAGTGTTAAGAAAATAAGATTTCTTTTCTCCGTCTCTCTATCATTATTTAATATTTTGCTGTCACAGTTCTAAGATTTTAGGTTTTATTACATTTCTATGAATTTTGATTAAAGGGGAGTTTTGGGAAGTGCAACTTTAACAAAGTGATATTCAAATTAAAAAACAAAAAAAGACAAGAAGAAGAAACAGCTGTAAATTTAAATGTTCTATGGATTTTTTTAGCACCAGAACGTCATAGTATTTGTCTTCCATCTTAATTTTCTATGGAGAATAGAACTGGATCATCTTTTTTCATCACAGTACATTTTAATTCCAGTATATCTTAAATCACTTTCCAAACATAAAATAATTTACTATTACACTATATTGCTTCCAGAGAAAAATGTCATCTGTTTTTCAGAAATCAAAGGCTCAAATGTATCCAGCTGTTGCTGAATTAACTAATGAAATTTTCTCTCATTTTCTGATGGTTACTGCATAAACTATCTGGCTAAAAGAGAACTGGTACCACAATTACCAGATGAGAGATTTGGATAGGAGTTACATAATCTCAGGTAGGAGGATAGAGAAATCAAAGAGAGAGTACCGGTGTAGGTTTGTTAAAGAGCACTGAGTCAAGCAAGAGGAATACCTGAGCTATCTTTTAAAAACTTCTGAAATGCATTAAGCACAATTGTGTTTTAATGAAAGCTCCATTTTGGATAACGGATAATGCATGGAGGCATCAGCAAAAATTAACTAGTGTTTCTAAAGGCAGTACAAAACTTTCTAACATCAAAGGTTTTGATTTGGGCATAGTATGGCACATAAAAAGAGTGTAAACTTAGCATAGTCTGGAGAATAAAAATCAGCAACTGACAACAGTACTGTAGAAAAAAGGGTTTCTATCCATAATGTTACATTCCATCTATATCTATATATCTATATTTATATCATCTATATATCATCATCTCTCTCTATATATATCTATATACACTTATGTCTTTATCTGTTAACTTGATGTGCAGATTCTACATGAATTTATAAGCACAGTTGAAGAGAGAAAGACAGAAAATTGTGAGTAGAAAGAAGGAGTTATTTAGCAGAAGACATGCAAGCAAAAGTGGACCAAATGCCCATATTATTAAGTTGGTCATATTGCTCTCGCCCAAGAAAAAGTAATGGTAAACATTCAGATAAAATACTGGTTACAAACAATAAAATGAAATTGTATAATTAGTTTCAGAAATATATTTCATTAAATAGAAAATGGGTCACAATAAGATGAATTTACTGCATTTTTTTGAATTTCTAAATCTGGCTGAAGTAACTTGGGGGAACTATAAAATTGCCACTTAAACAGATAAAAGGAGGATGATTAAAAAAACCAACAAAATATAAGTGAAACACTTTTTAAAAAGATTGAATTTTACTACTGAGAGATGGAGGAAATATTTTAACAAAAAGGATAAGTAATAGTAAGTAAGTAGGGCGAGAGCTGCAGCAGCAAGCTGCACTAGAATTTGTTAAACTCAACATTTTCATAATTGATGGGGAAATTAATATTAAATTACATGTTAATTGCATTGCAATAACATCTTTTATGACACCAAACTGGTGAAATGGTAAGATTTGGAATTCACAGTCTTACTTACCTGCGTTATTTGCCAGCCCTGACAAAGCCAATAGGTGAGTGAAGGCAGTGCAGCTCTGACTGTGTGCCTTATCCTAGGCTCTGGGAGTGATACCTTGCAGAAAGGGTTGGAGCTATCCTAAGGTGTTTCATCAGTGTGGTAGTGAATGGATATGGCTTTTCTTCAGTATCTTTCCTCTTCACTAATTTCATTAGTTGTAATTACATGCTGTTAGTCGCATTACTAACAATGTTAATGAGTCAAATACCCTGGACTTACTCCTGCCAGAAAAATTTTTAACGGCTGTTAAAAAGTTGGAGTAGGTTTCAGGAAATATCTATGCATTATTCAGTGAGTAGTAGACATGTCTTAATGTGAGAGCTTTAGAGAACTCAGTCTGAAAAGATTTAGAGGCGATTTGATTATTCTGCACAAGTGCTTTCTAGGAAAGAAGATAGTGGATTCTGAAGGACACATAAATCTAATGTAATAAGAGCTAGAAACCAAAACCAAAAATGTTTGCTTTTCCTGCCATATAGCTGTGCAGATATTCCCCCCAAACCCAATTGTTTTCAGGTGGAGGGTATTCATGACCTACCAACCATGTTAAGGAATAACTGCTACGTAATAATCAGTGCAACCTATGTTAACTTTGAATGAACTGTTGGAGATTCTAGAGATGTAGTCTACTCAGGAAAGGTGCCCCTTGTCTTGGCACAGATATGGTCAGCTGCTGTGGTTATCTTTTGGAAGCTAGGCAGAAACTATAAGATATTTTAAGTTAATAAAGAAGCCATTTGAAAAACAGTCTTAAAATTGCAGATGTCTACTTTTTGCTAACTAGAATTCTATTCTGTTCTGTGGAAAAGCATTGAACCATTTTACCTTTTTTCCCATCTATCAGTTAAAATGTAAATGGTATTTGCTTTTCTCTAAAGAATATTTGTATTTAGTTATCATTTTTAATATCATAAAAAATAAAATCATAAAGTTATTGCAATCTTTTAAAAGAATCCTTTTTTAAGGAACATTTTTTCTAGTTTCCTACATCTTCAGTTTTTTATTTGGTTCTTCCTTTGCACTGGTATATATCACAATGAATTCCACTCAGTTTTTGGAGTTACATACACGTATGAATAAAAAAACATTTTCCATTTATTTGACAAACTTGGTAATTTTATAACACTGATTTAGAGAACTGTTGAAAAGAATTCTCACTATATCTCACATTCTGGCAAAGTTTATATTAAAGTGAATTGTTATTCTTTTATTGGCTGGAATTTCTTTCAGTTCAGCTTGGGAAAACTGACTATGTTAAACCTATAAATACTACTGGAACTTAGTGGCAGTTGTTTCTTTAGTGGTTTTCCAAGATTAAGAAATTGTCTCACTGTAATAAAGCCTATTGAAATGCTCACCATGCTGAAAATGAAAAAAAAAGTATATTTAAATAAGAAAGAATGAATTTAGAAAAGTATTTTTTGAACAAGTTTTATACAAGAATTTGATGACTAGTATGCATTGTAATATGTACCTTTAAGTTATGATCTTTGATTTTGATTGCTTGTATTTTTACTAAGATCTTCATGAATTTTACGAGCAATTTGATAAATTGCAACTAGAAAACCTTAATAGAACAATTAAAAACCAGAACAAGAGTATTTTTCGTATTATTCTTGTAAATGGAGTCATGCAGAAATGTCACAACGGTTTGCTTAAATGCATTGCCAAGTTAAAACCTGGTGTAACATGAAACCATGAAAGCTTTATAAACTTTATGTACTTTTTCTTAGACTCAAATAATAGTTTTTCCACATGAACTTTATGGGACTTCAGTGTGGGAAGCCAAGTCTAAGGCTGCAATCCTTTTAATTTCCAGGTTCATCATATTTTTAAATGTAGCTCCAAAAAGAGGAATGTTTCATAGATTGAAAAGTTTACCTGAAAAAAAAATGACTTGGGAAAGATGTGAGTGATTGAGACAAAATGTTAATGTTTCTTGGTGCACTTTTTAATGCACATGACACCAGTGTTCACAGCAAAGAGGAAGGGTAAGGCTCTGTTTAGGGAACAAAATAGCTTTTAATGTAATTTAAATCAGTGATTTGGCCTCGCCTGGGAATTCTATTAGCTTTGACCTTACCTCAGACATTCAATTTTTCTCACAACCCTCAAACTAGAGCTTGTAAAAAGTCTACTAGAACCAGCTTTATGCCCAAGTAGTACACAGAGAGCATGCCTTTACTTTCATCCTCTCTGTACAGAAGGCATTTCTTCAGCCAGGAGATGGGAGTTTCACTGCTGAAAATCACAAAGGAAGAGCAAATTAAGAAGCAAGTTTATACAATGCATTAATTGTTAAATTTAAAGTTTAGCAATTAAGATATTAACCACTTTTTTCTTCTTCTAAATGAGGAAAAATTTATTATAAACTCTTTTTAATTATTCAACATTAAACCACAGGGTGGAGTTTTGTTTATTATTTTACTATGCTTATTATCTTTTCTGTCATATTTCAACTTTTTAGGTTGAAAACAACTTTTTAAGTTGATATGTATCCAATATGGAAAACAAAGCTTTTATAAAAGGGAATCAGTACAACATAAGGAAAGAGCATACCAAATCACACAAATGTAAATCAGCAATTAT
The DNA here is from genome assembly GCF_000691975.1 of Corvus brachyrhynchos. Taxonomy (NCBI): domain Eukaryota; kingdom Metazoa; phylum Chordata; class Aves; order Passeriformes; family Corvidae; genus Corvus; species Corvus brachyrhynchos. The sequence continues at coordinate 972,052 of NW_008239105.1, forward strand.
AAGTCATAAAAATAATTGTATTAAAAATACTTATAAAGAAAAATTATCAACCCTAAACCCCCAGATTTTGATTTAGTTATAAAGTATTACCTATATATAGCAGAGCAAAAAAATATAGTATTTCCAGATGAGTTTTCTTTTTTTGATACAGGGTTGTTGGATTGATTTCTTTTTTGAGGGGAGGAGGATGTGAAGAGAAAAGAAGGGAGAAATAAATGTTTGTACATATCTAGTTAATTGATTTAAAAATATACATATATTTATTTTAAATGTTTTTTAATATTTATGAACACTTTATTTGTTTAATTTAAAGCTACCCAATGCATATTAAAGTAGCCCCAAGAGTAAAGGAAAAATCTAATAGCGGTATTCCAGTATCTGGTGAACAAAAATAACCAGTTGCTTCTCTGTTCAGAGAAGAAAAAAAATTGTTCAAGCAATTAATCTGGTACTCTGATTCTGATATAGAGGATCATTTTTTTAACCTGATTCATTTTATTTAGCCCAGGGAGGAACCTGTGTCTGATAATTTAAGTGTGTGTCCTCATGAGACGGTCACAGCGTGTGAGAACTTCTTTATTGGCCTCTTTTCTTTTCCTCACCTTTTTCCTAAAAACTCTCCTCTTTTGCTAGCACTCACAAAGTTAGAAAATCCCTTCTGAGGCATTTCACTGAAAAATACTCAGTGGGATTTGAAAAAAGAAAAACAGGAAGGTGGTCATGAGGAGAACAGTTAAAGAAGAGAGATTTAAGAGACAAGTCTATTTGCATTAAAGGACAAATACCTGTTTTTAATTGATAATTATTATTTGTCAATATGTGAGATGAAACTCAAGCTACTTAGAGAGCATTCAGTCACGGACCTGACATTTAAACAAAGGGTCTTTTATCCTTTTAACTTGGGAATATTCCATCTTTTTCCTCACTTCCTTTACTGCTCATGGTTAACCTTTACCTCAGTAAAATACAAATCAGGGCATCCCTTAGTCTCCTCTTTTCCAGAAGCAGTTGATTCCTTGGCTGTCACTTTACAGCCATTATGCGTAGACACATACCCACCCCCCAGCAGTTTGTGTGTTACACTTTTATGATTCAGCAACCCTGAGAAAATACAAGTCATTAAAATTTTGCTAAAACAACTTTCCTACCCAGTGACTGGTCGGTGGTTTTGTTATTAAAAATGATTAAAAAATAATAGTAATTTTGAATCCGTAGAAGGTTGCACTTAAAACACAATAAAGGATCACCTCATTACTAAGTCTAATAATATTAGATTCAACTTAGCATGAATATTATCCAAAAGCTGCTGTAGTAGAATTTTGTAGGTAGGATCTAGATTATTGTTAATACCAAACTGCTGACATTGCCTTATATAATATACTGTTACTAAGTACCTAATAATTTTACAGGCTTTTATTACAGTCAGCAGGACTTCATTCAGTAGGACATTAGGAACACGTAGGAAACCAGAACATTTGTGGCAAACCTTACACAGCACTGCAGGAGTTCTGCTTTGCTCTTCCTGTGATGAGTCACCTTTGGGTAGAAAAGAAAACCCCATAAAATCCTTTATTACTTATACCTATTAGAGAGTATATTTACTGTGCTGTGGTTCAGAACTTGTTAGTTTTGAACAAGTATGGGTTCTAAGAAAGCCATATTTTGCTGTTCTCTCTCTGCCCACTTCTTCCCTCTCCTCCATTTTTGCTTCATTCTCTATGTCAATCATTAACACAAATTTTTCTCTTTGAAGGTTTATATCACTGTTGAATCCTTACAAATGAACTATTAATGTGCAAGCACCAGGATCCTCCATTCCCACACAGTAGGCACTTTGTCCCTGAAGCTTATCGTTTTACCACTCTGATTCAGACCGTTGGCAACCTCATGGCTTGGAAAAGTGATTTTTTCCCATTTGAAGATACTGTATACACTATGTGGCCCATCTATCAATGACTTTCTGGTTATTAATCGTTCATAAATGTTCATGAATTTGTGTCACTCTGATGAACCTCTTAACTCGCATACAAGCTATTAATTATTCATTTGTAAGTAATTATGCTGATGATTTTTGCATCCTCTATAGCAACTCATTATGTAAACTAACCATATTAACAGTCCCTGTACTGATTTAGACCTGAGATACAGCTCTTCCTGACAGCAGCTAAAGACTGTAAGATTAAATTACTTTTTTTAACAAAATACAAATTATTGACAGGTACTAGTTCTTGCCTTTGTAATTGACAAAATGGAAATCTTTGCTTAGAAATATGACCAGAAATTTCGTACTTTATTTAATTTCTTTAAAAAACCCATAATCATTGTCTTAATTATAAAAGGGAAAGGTGAAATATTAATTTTTTTTTTTAAATGGATTTGTGTCTTGAAGGAAAATATTTAGATGTTTGGAGAGCAGGCAAATTTGGCTGGGGTATTGTGGGGGTATTTGGGATGGGTATCCCTGATGAAATTTGTCTTGAAGACCCCAAGGGGATATTTGGAAGAGTTAGGTGGGGAATGCCTTTCTGAATTGCAGCACAGTGTTTTTCTAACCCCTTTTTGATATTCAGTTTTGAGAAGGTCAACACAAAATGAGCTTGAGACTATAACAATATCCAGAGAGGTTAATCAAACAGGGTATTTAGATCCCTATGAAATAAATGAGCATCTAAAAAAATTCTGCATCTTTGGGGGAGAACAAGAACTTGTTTTTCTTGGAGGTAAAGGGTCATATGATAGAAGAAAAATGGTCTACGATCATTGTTTAATTGGAAGTGTTGATTGCAAGATAAGTTTCAGAAGAGGTACAGAGAAAAAGACAATATCCAAGGATGAGGTAGTAAAACCATGCTAAGTAAATTAATGATTTACCGAGATGATAAAGTGCTTGAGAAGCCAAAATTCATTGAGTTGTAAAAAGCATACAAAATATTTCAATCCCTATTGAAATCAAAGAGTTTTTTTCTTGGTTTGTTTTATTTTCAGGGAATTGAAGAGGAGGCTAGAGAGAGGCTTACTTTATTCTTACTTAAATTCGGCCACTCTTGATTTACATTTATCTTCCTGGATTTCTGTTCATACCGTACTTTTGGGAACTGACATGGAAGGATAAATGAAAAAACAACCAAAACCCAAACAAACTTTGAAAAAAACTCCTGCTTTTCTTAGGTCTGAATATCCTGTGAGTCCCAGCTCCTTTGCATCTAGGCACTTCACAGCACTGGAGTCAGGGACGTCTGCTTGGTAGGGCTCTCAGGGACTCCAGAACAGCTTTCTAAGGACATTTCATAAAATAGGGAAAGCAATCAACCACAACCTGTTCACATCTCCTTTTTATTGTGAAAAATTGTGTCAGACAGATGTCCTTTTGCTTAATAAATGTAGAAAATAAATGTAAAAACCATTTCTTTGTCAATTGTATTATTTTCGTGGATCCTGGATAGCAGGGCTTTTTGCCACTTCTTGTGTGTTCTTTACTGAAGGGCTGGTGTGCTGCTACACTGGCAAATCTCCACTGTTCTGCACTGAGATAATCCTCTTTTAACTTGCAATTAGAATCTTGAATTAGGTCTTGTCGGTAGTTTGGAGTGTGCTTAGATCTTTCAATTGATGTACAGAGGAGTTTAGTTTAAATTATGTAACACGTCCACATTCTGCCTATTATCTCCATTTTCTCACTTTGGAAAAGAGTCACATTAACTTGGGAATATATTATTTTATGATAGATTTTCTTTTGAATATACTCCTTACCCGTAGGAGTAATGCAAATTTGTAATAACGATGGTAGCATTGTCAATAATTTCTAGCTTAGTAATAAAGAGTTGCTGGACTATATGAATAAATACATGTTCACAGCAACTACCAAGCTGGTGTAATACTTCCTATACTTACTTTACTAAGGAAGTGGGAAGCTATTTTTGAAATTGTTATATTTTTTTGTCAATGAGGATCACGAATACCATTTAAGCATTTAAATATCACTTAGGTACTTTCCCAAAAGCAATCAATAGTGCAGATTCATCAGAGACTTATTACCAGCCAACACAGCACACCTATCAAAGTGCTCTTCCTTTCAACTGAGGTGCACCTCTCTTATTAGTGACATGCATTAACCATCTTCATTTGGGATTTTATATCACTCGAGTAACTGCAGGATGATAGTTAGTTTATATAATGAGCAACAGTGCAAGAAGCAAAATATTCAGCATAATTAATAAGAAATGAATAATTAATATCTTCCATAGACTTAAAAGTTCATCCAGCTGTCATGTACTATAAATGCATGAGAATTTTGGAAATTTAACAGCCAAAGGGATATGAGTTGAATGCTAAGGGATGATAGTTGAATGCTATTTTTATATTTTTTGATCAAAATCTTGCTGTCTACATCAGACTTCAAGCTCTAGTGAACTGCAGGGGCTTTGCCTATGACTAGTAAAATATTATTTATTAGGAACTGTAGTGATATGACAAGGAATAATAGGTTCAAACAGAAACAGGGGAAATTTAGGTTAGATATATGGAAGAAAGTCTTTACTGCAAGGGTGGTGAGGCATTGACACAAGTTGCCCAAAGAAGTGGTAGATGCCCCATCCCTGGCAATGTTCAAGGCCAGATTGGATGGGGCTTTGTGCAAACTGATCTAGTGGAAGATGTCCCTGCCATGAGATCATTCTATGATCCAGATTTGAATAACATCCTTTATGATAATCAGATATGCAAAGATAAAAGTAAATAAGGTATAACTTCTCTAAGAGTATAAAGATACTAGTTCTTTATATTTTCACTAACTCAAATTCACATATATTTGGAATCAAGTGGATCATTTCCTGTGAAAAAACACTGAGAACTATCCTGTTTCTATTCATGTCTGAGGAGCCCTCTTGACTGATAGAAGTAGAGAGTTTCCAGGGAAAGCTAATATCTACACATTAATGAAAACATGTATATGGAATAGAGATGATAAAATTGTCTCGGGTGAACAAAAAGCCAACAGTCACCTGTTATATATTTCAGCAAATCCTTAGAGAAGATAGATCTTATATGTAAGTCTACTTCAGGACAGGTTTCAGTTTGAGCTCACATATTTCTTGACTCAGAAAACATCTTACCATGGGGCACAAATCAGAGGACAGGCTTCATTAGTTTCAGTTCTACAGTTTCATTGAACTACTTGTTTGCTTTTTGCTTGCTTTTAATCTCAAATCCTTGGTGGTTTAATTCTACATAGTCTAATTTATTTGCCTATAATGGTAGTTTTGTTTTCAATTTATGAATGCTTTACCTTATTTTAATTGACATTTCTGGGCTTTTAAATTATTTCTGCATGGAACTCATTCTCAAAGGGTTTAATTTGGATCTGTGTAAAATTTGATGAATGTAAAGAGGAATGTGAAAGAATAAAAACAAAGAGCTGGATACAAATCTCACAACTCCGAAACGGCTCCCCAAAGGGAACCTTTCAAGCAGATCAGTGTCTTTCTGTGTTGAAATCAATGGAACTACACTGGTTTACACCTCCTAGGATCTGGATACACACCATTAATACCTGATTCAAAGCCCACAGAAATAATTTGCTTTTAGTATTGTAACTTTATGGCTGGAATAATCTGTTGGTATTTATGAGCCTCCTTCTTAATGAGTTCTGACATGTTTGTTAGGGAGCCTGTGATTGTACCTTGCCCAGGGTAAATCTCTGAGGAACAGTTTCTTCCCTGGGATGCTCTTGGAGTAGTGCACACCTTCATGATTGCTAGATATAAACAGGCAACCCAGCTATTGCTGTTGAGGAGATGCTGACTGCTTGGGGAGAGGGAGGTGGATATTCTATGAATCTGTTTACTGTTTGTTTTTTTTGTTTTCTGAAACACATCTCAGACGGTTTTTGTCTTCTAATACTAGTAACTGAAGTTGTTAATTTTGAAGCCCCTGTGAGAATAGTAGAGAAGCCCAATGCTTGAAAGTGTTGGGTAAAATATACCTCCCACTCATTTATTAGTAACAATATGTCTATCAGGTAATTTAGTCTTCTAATTACTTACGTACTTAGGAAATTTTTTGGGTTTTGCCCTCAGGAACAGGTGGAGTTACATGCCTTGAATATATGCATAAGAAAGTTACCCTGAATCTTGGCTGAAAAAGGTTTCAGAACAGCAGAATTGCAGCATAAAAATGGGTGAGGGATGACTTAGTGCCTGCTTGGTAGTGACTTCGTTGGTTTTTATTGTCTTAAAATATGAACATTTCACAATTTTTCTTATTCCTTTTCTGCAAAACTTGCTTGAGGACCTCATGAGACCAGTAAGAATTTTTTTATGACACTTCTGCATGTTCTATTTTTGAGTAGATTTCATCTGTACTATTTAGGCACTGTAGTTCCCGTCCCAGTACAGTTAGGTCTGGGCAACAGTAAATAGTAAGCAGCATGCCAGATAGAGAGAGCTGGAGGAAATACAGATGGCTTTTCATCCAGCTTGGGGTTTTTCTTTAATTTCAAAATTATCTGCTAATATGTTTCATTCACTAGACGGTTTATCACTGAGATGCCTTATTCACTTGAGATTGCTCAGATGAATACCTATCAAATATTTTCAGTGAGTTTTTTTGTAAAGTAGCAGATACTTGATTAAATTATTGCTGACACTTTTGGACGTTTACCAAAGACATGGAAAAAATAATGCACATTACTGTATCTAATATACAAGATGAAGTGTTTTCATCTCAGTTTATCAAGATGTAATGGCTGTCTGTTGCTCCAATGAAAAAAGAAAATATGAAATTGAAATAACCTGATAGATCTCAAAAAGCACATCTCACAGGTTGATGACGGAAAGGTTGATTTCATCATTATACTTTGATTATTTATCCCTTATTTAATGCCATTCCTTGTTTAAATTTGCAGCTATCAATGCTATCAGTATGCACTTAGATTGGTAAACACAGCTGAAAAATCAAAAATAGAACAATTAAAATCTTTTTCTTGTTTCACTTGGGCAAAATACTTGCAGTTACTGCAGTGCTAATCACCTTGAAGTCTCTCACAGTTATGATGAAATTCTCATTCTTCCTATAAATTCAAAATGACTAAATATGTTGGATACTGCCACTCTTAAGACTAACTAAGAGTTATAAAAATTAGAAAAAAAGTAACTCTTAAATACAGAGGAAATGTAAATATTGTGGTTCTCAACCTGTCCTTGTGCTTCAGACTTTTTGCTTGATGCCATTAGTGTTCTTTCAGGCCCTTTTCTAGACTCCTGTGCATGCATCCCATTTCTCTTTGCCTCAAGGTGCATAACACCTACATCATAAACCATGAGAGTTTTTGAGTGATTTTATGTAAAGCTTTTAAATAGCATGTTTATAAAATTTTAAAAGAGATTTTTGTCTCCTAATGCAGAGCTGAAAATAGGCATGCCATAACTTCTGACTTTTCTTAGCTCTGTCTATGCCTGCATATAATAATTCTCATTAAAGGAGAAATTAATTTCATTTATACAATAGAGTTTATGCTTTTAGAAGAAATAAAAATTCCAAAAGCCCAGACGCAGAGCATTTGCCTTAAATTTAATTGCTGAGACAATTAACTTCAGTAGTACTTGGTTCCCACTTAAATCCAAATTGGAAGTGTTTGGTTACAGGCAACTTGAAACCAGTGACTTTGTGACAGCTAGAAGTTGGTTTTCCTAGTTGTTAGGGAGTTGAGAAGCCCTGCAGAAGCAGTGCCAAAGTTTGTGGTGAACTGGTTTGTTGGAGGCTGGTATGTCCCAATTTTGTGGCAAGATGCCATGCTGGCTATGAACTTGGAAAAGCAAAGTGCACAATGGCATGGAAGCTGTTAGGCAGGTAGGCAAATCTTCCCAAAACATAAAATTACTTTCTCAGAGACAAATTTTTTGAGTAAATTTTTATTACCACAATTGACAACTATTGAGATAAAACCCACAACAACTTTTCTAAGTCAGGCTTAGGTGTGCAATGCCTAGGAGGGAATTTGAGGATCATTTATGCATTTATTGTGCATTCCTTTGGTCACACAGTATGTGGTATTGGTAAGAAGTTGCATTTGTGGGGATATAGCATGCTAGTACCAATTGTCAATAGAAAGTAAGATATCTTCTACGTATAGTTTTCTAATATATCTGCTACTTAGTACCTGCAAAACCCTACCTTACTCTGAGGTTGGGAGGAGCCACAGCATTGTACATTGATGCTCAAATACTGAGAAGATAAGAACTATATCAAAGTTGTAAACCTTAATGGACTGGATATCTTTTGGGATATCCTTTGGGATAGGCAGAGGGTTTCTCTGGGGTTTTCTGTATGTGTTCCCAGTATGTTGGTTCTAAACCTCTGGTTTAGCTAACTTCTTTTTTATCAAGGAATAAGTAAACTGTTGAAATGAATACTGAGTGATCTTCAATGTGAGCACTAAATCAAGTGAAATATTCAATTTATATTTACCTCTCTTTTTATCATGGTCAATCTGCTGATTCACAGATTGAATCAGAGAGAGAGGACTTCGGAACCCTCCTTGCTTAGCTCTTTTTTATGTCTCTGACATTATTTGATAATAAAGGCATCCACTAATGTGAATACATCAGTAGTGTTCATTGCTGCAACACTCCTTCTCCTACAGGGAGTAGAGAATGAAATCAGCCATCTAATTCCAAAGGCTCACACATTGCTGAGTCACAAACCAGGTGCAGCGACTTCTTAAAATATGCTTTTTTAGAATTCAATGTGACTACTTTATGATCCCAAAAATGTCAGCACAAAGTATCTTAGCATTGGTGGTGTTTACTTGAAAATACACCTTAATACTACATGTATTTACTGCCTGTGCCTTTTAAATAAAATTAGAGCTTTTAGAAAGAAACCAGTGCCTTTTGAGATTTGGGCAATAGATGCAGTATTTACTTTATATGTTTAATGTCTCCCTCCCTTCCCTCTATCTCAAAGCAGTCAGTCATTGGATAGCTAAGTTATATTAAGAAAGCTACGAAAGATTACTTCTATTTTTGTGGAAAATTACCTTATTACAACATTTCAGATATTTATAAAACTACCACATTAAAAAAAAAGATTCTTTACAGTGAACAGGAACAGTGAAAAAGATATATGCCTTGTAAAGCTCACTATAGATATGAAAATAAACACCCAGAATAAAGGTATGGCTTACTAGAGGAATATAAATGATACAGATAATATTTTGCAGAGATCAACAAAATCCCAAATCTGATAAATTTTGTATTAGAAGAAAGATTAAGGCAACAAAGGGCAAGAATACACTGAAAAATCATTTCTTACATTTAAACTAGTTGAAGAGTTTAATGAACTTTTTAGTGACTGACTTTCAAGTCTCCCAAGTTGGATAAAGGGCATATATAAAAAGTTCTTTTCTTTTTAATGATCTTAGCATTCTCCATCTATTTTATACCTCAAAAAATAAAAGAAAAATTTTCCTGTATGTTTTTTTCTAACATTGCCAGAGGTCACCTGAACATAGCCCCTCAATGGAGTAATTTCCCATAGGCATGTATCTCGTTTCATCAGAGCTGTAGTAAAGTCATGTCTTCCAACAGGACATGTTTTTGATCATACATCTGATTTACATTGCTCAGGTTTAGAAAGGCACTCTGAAATGGAAGTTTCTTTTCCTTTAAATTAAACAGAGGATTTTTTCCCTGTCGAAATTTTCCACCCACAAAAGGTCTGAAAATAAATATCTTCCCAGATTTTCCCTAATTTTACTTCTGCTGTGAACAAGGGTGCCATAACAAAGCCAAGCTCTTGAGAGCAGTACGTCAAGCAAAGGAAGAATTATGTATTTGTTTCTGCATAAAACATGTGCATTACTCCAGACATCTAATGTAACAGTCCTCTTCAAATCAGCATGATTTCAGTCTCTGTAGATGTTTCCTTAAAAGCAATTAAAAAAAAAGGGGGGGAAACCTGTCAGGTTTTTGCGTGCTAGCTCAAAGAGAGCCCGGAGGTGTAGCCGCAACCCGAGTGCACTATGGCAGCGCGCGCACACACACGCGCACACACACACATACACACACACACGCACACACACACACGCACACACACACACATACACGCATACACGCACACACACACATACACACGCACACATACATACACACACACACACACGCACACATACATACACACGCGCACACACATACACACACACATGCGCGCACACACACGCGCACACATACACACACACACACACACATACATATACACGCACACACACGCACGCACACACACATACATACACGCACACACGCACACACACACACGCACACACACACACGCGCACACACACACACACGCGCACACACATACGCACACACACACGCACACGCACACATACGCACGCACACATACATACACACACACGCACACACATACATACACACGCGCACACACACACGCACATACACACGCACACATGCACACACACACATACATACACACGCACACACACACATACACACACACGCACACACGCACACACACACACACACACACACACACGCACACACACACACACACACACACACACACACAGCACACACGCGCACACACACATACACACGCACACACACATACACACGCACACACACACATACGCACACACGCACACGCACACACACACATACATACACACGCACACACACACACACGCACACACGCACACATGCACACACACACATGCATACAGACGCACACACACACATACATACACACGCACACGCGCACATACATACACACGCACACGCGCACACACACACATACATACACACGCGCACACACACACACGCACACACGCACGCACACACATACATACACACGCGCGCACACACACACACGCACACACACACATACACACGCACACACGCACACACACACATACATACACACGCACGCACACACACATACATACACACGCACACACGCGCGCACAAAAGCAGCGCAGGCAGATGGGGCTGCGCTCCTCACCCGAGGGAGCCGTCCCTGAACAGGGTGTGAAGGCACACAGGCACAGGCGAACAAGGGAGAGAGAGGGGAACTCTCCGTGTAAGTTCCACGCAGAAGGTTTACTGAGATGAGACACTGGCGGGAGAGGACAGAGAGCCGAGGATCTGATAAGGGTCCAGGGATTTTACAGTGGCGATAGGAAAGGCGGGGATAAAGGATACAGCAAATGGGATACTTGACAGAAGGCAGGGTTGAGCGCAAGGGAACCAATGGAAATAACACAAAGGAGGAATTTAGGGAAGGAACCAATGGGGCATCGAGGAACAAAGAACTTTCTAGAACTGATACAGATTAAACTTGGGAAATGAATATACACAACTTCATACGTAAAGCAAGCGGGAAAAATATTAACCAGTCAGGGGAAAACATGCAAACAGCAGAACAAGGGACTCATGGGTTCTTGCCATGACTGTAAGTTGCATGCTAAACTTGGGTTGCTGACCACCACAGCTGGTTGTCTGAGTCCTCCTCAGGCGACAGAGTGACTAGAGCCACCTGCACTGCTACAGAAACCCTGTAGTTCTGATTAATAGCCTGGGTTTGTTAGAAATATCAGGCTGTTCTTCTCTGCTTAATTCTGATTAGAGGGAACCCTGCCGTGAAAAATGTGTCTCTCCTGGACAGAGGCTAGAATGAGGTAGGGGGAAGAGTGGAGACATTTGCAATTTTAGGTTTGTGGGGAAGGAGAAATCATTCATATAGATGAAAAGACAGCCTAACACTGAAAGTTTCAAAATCATCTTGGGATATAAAGGCCCACAGAATTTGATGTGGGCTTTATTTCATTAGGATTTTCCTTCCAGGGAAGTATTAATTTTTTTAGATTAACCTAAATACAGGATAAACACTGAATACACTAGAGGATGAAATCAAGGTTAATTAAAACATCTAAGTCTTTGATTACAAAAGTGATAATTGCAGTAGAATTAAGAACAACATAACTCTATTGAATAGTTCCTTATTAGGTATGCTCAACCTTTTTTATCAGATCCTCAAAGAGTTTTTAATACCCGCATTGTCTCTTTATTCTTATACCCTTTGTGCCCTAGAAAGACAGAAAGAAAAGAAGGAAATGAAAACCGAAAGGGAGGAAGAAGGGAGAAAAAAAGTCTTGTTACATCTATGCAAAATATCTGTCTTTCTGTAGGTAGCCTGCTTCCATCCTGATACAGTTTCTTACTTTATGAGACACACTAATATTTGTTGTTTAAAAGAATTTGGTATAACAACTGTAGGAAGAAAAGCAAAGTCAACACATACTGATATATTGATATTAGAATGTAGCATTTTGTTTCAAAGGCTGAAATAGGGAGGAGAAAAAAATATTTTACTAGGACTAGGAGGAAAAGCTTCTATTATAGCTAATAGTTTGTGCTGTCAGCTGCAACTGTGACTTTCCAGGAAAAGGGCTGTAACTGAGAAAGCCACATTTCTTTTTATCTTCCACTGTTTTATTCTCTTTCCCCCTTTATGCGTAGTCCATCTTATAAGAAGACTGGACTACACTGTAGCAACAGGAGTAAAAATACTGCCTGAAATATATTCCTTTCTTTTCTTAGCATGGACACTTAAGATTCTGGAGGATAATAGCTGAAAGGAAGAAGGAACAGGAATGGAGGTGTACTTAAGGCAGTTTCGAGGAGGTTCCCTGGTTTCATATTGTCAAATACATTTTTTCATCATGAATAATGTGCTCGCTGTTGGGGGGCTGCCTTGGTGACTTGGTTTTCTGAGGCAGGTATGGTTGTCAGGGCTGAACATGCCCTTTGCCCAGACCATCCAGCTCTCAGGGAAGGGATGCTGCCCACTGTTCAGCGTTCTCCGTGAGGGGCCTCAGTGTCCAACTGTTCAATGGCTGCAGGTGAAGGACCTGTGCAAGTAAGCAATAGTACCACTAATGCCATGGATCTCTTTCCATGATCATGGCTTTAAATGACAGGCTTAGCTGCCCTCACACAGTCAGCTTTGCCAGCATGCTTATTTCACGTAACATCTTGATGATTAACAGCACTGTGTTGAGTCAAAGCAACACATATTAAGCAGGCTGGGATCAATAGTGTGAAACAGGGAGAATTCATTGTACTGTGTCTTGAAGTGGCCCTCCAGAGGTCTGCCAAGGACAGGCTCTTCCCAGTTTATATGAGGACACAGGCACTGCTTTATGGTTGGTGTGCGGGAGGATGGGGTAGCCACAGATGGAGGCTTCCAACCCTGTGGAGGGGAAGGAGAGCTCATAGGGCCTGGGGTGGTTCCTGCCAATGTGTTCATACATATGTGCCTGAAGGAGACGGGGTCTATGGGGTGCCAGCTGAGAAAGGTCAAAAGCATCACCTACATGTTTCCATTTCACTGTGCCTTTGTGGAGAGACCTGTAGGACAGGCAGATTTTGCTGCTCCAGGTGTTACTGCTGGAAGATGGACACAGCCCTGAGGCCTAGTCAGTGACTTCTGCTGCTGTTTCCCACCCTGTCTCTCAGCCCAGAAGCTGTGGCCTAAGCCACCTCCTTCATGGGGCTGCCTGGATCCAGGGGCTGGCACACTGTGGGTGTCCTACAGAGCTGCCACAGCACCTCAGGGAACCCCACAGTTTTGATGCAGGGAGCTCAGGACTGAGATCACAGACTTACAGAATAGAACTGACAACAGCTACAGAACTCCTTCCTGCCTGAAGATGTGGCTAAAGAGAAGGCTGTTCTGCAGTTGGGTGAAACCCTGAGAGTGAGATGAGTGGGGACAAAATATCTTTTGTTACCAGGGTTTTTCTTGCAATACTTTTGCAGTGCCTTCAAGGTGTGCCATTACCCTGCATGCAGCAGGGCACGTCAAAAGGTTGGAGCCCTGAGTAGCCCTCACCTTGGAGAAAAATGCCTGGTTCATGGTGGTAGTGTGCACATGTGTATAGACACCATCATTTAAATCCTCAGCGTATCATCTACACAGGAAAAATTACACAGAGTTTAGAAAACACTCAAGAGATTGGGCAAAATACCTAGGCTGTGATCAGAAACTGCAGTGAACTTGGGCCCTTTCATATGTGGAGACAGAAGAAACAAGGAGGAAAAGAAATACTGTGTTTCTCACTTGCTTTTAGGCAGATGCTCAAAATGCTACAGCTTAAGAAGTGTTACATTTAGCTGTCTTCATTGTAATTAGCTGTTATTCTTTATTTGCTAAATAGCTGAAAATGCATTTTCGCAAAAGGGGCTGGGAGCATTTTTCAGCTGTTTCTTTTGCTGTACCGTATTCTCACTCAATTAATTTTAGTCTTTCTGTATGTTACAGCTAATAGTACTAGAATAACAGTGCTTTCTCTGATATCTTTACTATTCTAAAATTCAAAATTATTAGAAATGAAAAGGACATTTTCCATTAAATTCTTCATTATCTTTTGTAGAAACAAGTGAATTAATTTTGAAATTCATGGCTCTTATTACACAAATGAATACTTTATGTTGTTAGTAGGCAAATAGTTTTTTCTGTTTTCCTATTAATTCCAATAAATCTGTCTTTGAACATACAAGTAGCTTTTAAACTTATTTAAAATATTAACTTGACTTAAAATTTTGAATTTCATCATTTTAGGGAAGATTTCTTAGGTGTTTATGAAATTAACTTATAAAATGGTGTTACGGATACAGACTTTTCAGATCATGGTTTTATATGGTGAGCTTCCAGAAAATCAGCCCCCTTTCTGCTCTTCTGGTGAATAGAGCATGAAAATATGCCTTATTCTCTAACTCTGCCAAGTTTGAAAATTGCTCTTGAGGTAACAGACATCCTGAGTTTCCCTTAGATGGACAGGTGTGTATGTATACACTTTTGACACAGCTTTGAATTGAAATGATAACTACACTCAAGATTGTTTAACCAGATAATACTAGAAAAAAGGAAATATTAATAATTTGTTTGTTTATTTTACTTATGTTTTGCACACTTTTGAATTTTGGTTATACAAAAATAGAGGGATATGGATGATATTTTAATTTTCCCTTTCCCAGCTAAATTAGCTACTGCAAATTAATTATATGCTAAAGGAGCTACCAAGTTGATATATTTTGCTGTTGTGGCACTAAAAAAATGAAAGGCATTTAGCTCTTGATACTTTTTTTACTTGTTGTAAAAGATAAAGCAATCTGAATATATAAATTTATTGCCTAACTTGCCACTTTTTAATTTAGTCAAAATAGGTTTGAGGTTTTCATATTCATATTTTTCCCTCAAGTATGGTTAAGAAATCTATTTTCCCTGAAGTATAATTAAGCTCAGTGCACTGAAGTCAGTACTGTTCCTTCCCTTGTAACAGATTCACATACTTGAGCTTTGTCTCTAACTTCAAGGGAATTTTTAGGAGAAACATATTTTCTAGTATTCTTTTTTTTTTTTTTTTTTTTTTTTTTTGAGTGAGTTTTCTAATTCTAAAATTCTGAATAATGGGTTTTCACTATATATGAATATGTCCAAATTTTCTCTCACAGGTAAAATCTCACAACATTCTTTCAAGCTTTCTGCTAAATTCTAGCAACACAAGTTGACTGTGATCTTTTTCATTCTAATTTGATTTTGATTGGATACCCCTGCTTGTCTTGATATAAGGTATTAAAAGTCTTCACTTATCCTTATGACAAAGTATACGACCTTTCACTTTTCTTGCATTATTATTCGTCCTTCTTTGATATCACTGGCGTGTTATTTTCAGTGCTCTGACATTCCTGGCATTCTGCCATGTTCTTCATGCTTTTGACCCAGAAATGTTAGAAAGGGAAGCACATTTTCAAAGAAGTTTGTTCCTACAGGAAAGGCAAACACATTGTTTTAAAGAAGCTACTTTTTTTCTGCCCTTTGTGCTCTTGTTTTCCTTTGTTATTCTTTTTGCTTTGAGCAATTAATCTTGATGTATGTCATCACCTGCATTTGAAAGTAGCTATGGGCTGACAGGCTGTGAGGTAAACTCACATCAAAAGTCATCTGGATATTGTGGCATAGAACCTGAGTTAAGTCAGATATTGTGTTCTATTGTAGTGCTCCAAACAACAAAGTTAATTGAAATTAGTAAGATATAAAAATAATTTCACATCCAATTCTTAGTATACAAGTCCCTGATTTTATGATATATGATAGACATATGTGAAAAAATCTGCAAGGTATTTCTATAGTCTGTGTCTTTTTTTTTTTTCTTCTGCCAGTGGAAAAGCTTGGACTCTTTAAATAAGCCCAATTTGAACTGATTATTAACTGTGTACTCCAGAGAGGCTTGTTAACACATATAGGTTAAATTGTTGTTGACATTTTTGATGCCTGGTTCCTGGAAAAGATCCTAAAACCCAACAGTCCAGTTTTTCTTAATTTGTGCATGAAGACATGTAGTTGTGAAAGGAAGGAAATGCCATGAACTGGCAAAGGTTTGCACAGAATTTCTCAAAAGAGACATGTCTGCATTTCTACCATATTTGGAGGTTTAGACATATTAGTTAGGCCTGAATCTATGTCCAGTCTATGCCTAAGTATTCATGTCAGTAATAACCTTTGTCAGATGTGATAACTCATACACTGTAAAATTCCTGCTTAGGAGAAGAAGAAGATGATGTGCACTACTTGACTGTTTATAAATCTAGAGGCTAGAACACTTGCCCAGCCTGTGGGTGGTTCACATTAAACTGCCTCTAGATAAAAATCTTCAATTTAATACCCCTTTTTTTTCCTTGCTGTGCGTCCTGCGCTACCTTTTCCATACTCTTTTTCCAACAGCAGGAGTTTTACATCCTTTGTTATACAATGAGCCAGGTTGGACATAAAAGCTGTACACTAGTTCTAACCTCTGATCTGGCTGTTAATAAATTCCCTGGCAAGGTATAGTACAAGACTTTAAATACTCACTGACGAAGATAGCATGTGCTCTATTTTCTGAATGAGTCAGTTTACTTCTGAGATAATTGAATGAGACAAAATGACAGCATCTCTTTTTGTGCCCATTTAGAAGACAAAAGGCAATGACAATAACCTCAGGGATTCAGGTAAAGTTCTGCAAAACATCTGGCTCTCGACGGGACTAAGCTGTTTAAAGCTGCGTAAGTGCACCTCAACCAGAGTTGTGGTGGACTTCTGAGGACTGAGGATCTGCAGGTGCAGAAGGAATCACAGATTTATAAAGGCTGACATACTGGTTCACATCTCCTCCACAATTTCTATGTAGTTCATCCTAAAAATGTGTGAACGCTCCTCTTCAAACCAGCTAATGCTGGCTGTGTTGGAGTGCAAGACTTCTCAATACAACACAGTCTTTATCATCACATTTTCTCAAGACTTGAATGACTAAATGAATGCTCAGAGCAACATGTACTGTACAGAAAACTCCAGTATCAAATACACAACTTTAGCATGGCCCCATAAGAGGGATTTTTAATGAATATTCAGTGAACAATTTGTAGTTCTTGAAAGAGATCTAAGAAAGTCTAACTTGTGACTCTACCTGCTCATGTGAGAGGAAGGAAACCAGAAATATATGGCACATTTTATGATTAGCTGATTGATTCACCCAAATGTATTCATTTAAACTAGTAGTCTAATATAGACCAGTAGAACAGAATTCAGACTCTGTCATAAATTGTATGAAACCTTGTTCCTTTTTGCATCTGTTGTTACTTGTTAGCCTGGTGACAATTAGGATATTGTTACTGAATTCCACTTTGTTTAGAGATACCTTTTTTGCAAGCTCAAAAAATCTCATATAGTTTTCAAACTGAATTATTTTTTGTAAGATTGGAAAAAAAATTAATTTATTTTTTTATTTAACAGTAAGAGTATCAGGATGATAAACCTAGGAGATTTATACAGGTTTTTTATTAAACTGTTTTCCAATCCTCCCTTTGATTGATAGTTTAAAAATCATTTGTCTCAACTTCCTTGCATTTGCAGATAACATGCACGGAGAAGTCATACAGGAGGATTGTGACATACAGTGTTACCAACTCTTCTGACAGTAATTTATTGTCCCAACAGTTACGCGATTTGATTACTGTTTTACCGTAAGTATATCACTCAAGATGCTTTAGCAATAAGGAGTCTACTGGAAACAGTGTCTCTAAAGTACTATTAAACACTCAATTTCTTCCCCAGACTAAAAGGATAATTAAAGACTGTACTGAAATCTTGTAAAAAATAATTATTATTCCTGGCCAATTGAAGTAGATTTTGAATGTCTTACAGTGAGCAGACTGGAAAATATCTGTAGGTATGATCCACCTTTTGGAAGCTGAGTTGTTGTTTCATATTCCATCAGTTAATTAAAACAAGAATATGACTTGACTACAGACTTTGACTTACAGATTTCAGAAACTGGAAAAAAATTTTCAGTCAGTGTCGCCTGATGAACAAACTGGGGTTTCCTGCTTTTTCTTTACTTTCATTAAATGTTTCAAGTGGAAAATCCTATCTTGAGTTAATTTCAAACTTCTCTTCAGATTTTCCATCTTTTCTGTAGAAGATGCACTAGTTTAAGTTCCTGTCTTAACTCACACACAGAGAAAATTAACTATTTGTTTTTTAAGCAAGTACCAATTACATACGCATGATACTGGCTTTTCAAAACTATTACAGTAAAAACAGAATATATTTGATCCAGTTTTTTACCTACATGATACCTCTGTATTAATTCTTACAATTTTTTTTTTTAATGAAAAGTGCTGGTGCACAGAGTAATGAATATCAAGAAAATGATGTTTTTATGTTAACTTGCAAAAGATCTTATTGTTGACTCTATACAAGGGGTTTCTTCCATAAGGGTTATGAATCTGAGTAAAAGCTGGTCTAACAGACCATGAAAGTTTGGGCTTTTCTAACCAGGTGGCCATGGCATTCACGTTTAAACAGGAAATTGGGACTACTTGTCTATGTTTAAATCCGTTACTTAACAAACACACTGTCATTTCATCCTTAAATCCTTAGCAATGCTTTTCTTTCAAAAATATGTTCTGGGGATAGTGTAAAAGGCTAAAACATAAAAAAATGCTTGAAAGATTCTAATTTATCACCTTATAACTGACAGCATATGACATTTTCTCCAAAATTATGAAAATGCTATTGTAAAACAGGAGATGACAATCCTAATATTGTTTTCAGGTAATGACTGATAAATAAATTTTACCTGAAGATCTTTTTACTTCTTCAGCTCTTTCAGATATTTTAAATAACTGCGTAGTAAAGATATTTTAAATTTAGATTTTGAGATTGCTTAAATGTCGCATGCATATTATTTCTTTAGTTAATAGAAACAGATTTTTAACACTTTCTTTATGGCTAAATCAGTGATAATAATAACATTAGTTTAGTAAACTGAGCTGACTGTGCTGAAACCTAGAAAACAACTGAATTGATTAAAACTAAACCTGCCATGAAAATCTTTTATTTTGAAGCATTCTTCTTTCACATAGTAACCCAGAATTTTTCTAGATGGCATTTTTATAGCATGAAAAAATAAGCTTTGATGAGCAAACTGGTTGGATTACTGAGAATGAGCTGACCCAGTTGCTGAAGATTTCAGACACAGCAAATCATGTAACAGTATATAAAGCAACCAACACACACACACACACACACACACACATAAATATTATTAACCCATATGAATAAAATGGTTTATAAGGCAGTGAGCTTGATAGGTGAGGGAGAGAGATTACTCTCCAGAACACAGATTACCTTGGGTAAAAATACATTGGATTTTTTTTTCTTATGGATCAACTATGATTTCTATCACATGCTTCTGCAGCTCCTACATTTATGACTTGTCATTAGTGATAGCATTGTTGATGACATTGTTTCTTTTTATACAGGGGGTGTGTGATTATTACACTGACGTTGTTGTATTTTATAGCAATTTTTCATGTTGTCTTGAAAATAGCTGCTTTTGAAGTCAACACTGTGCAGCTTCAGAATTCATCATTGTAAATCCATTACACTTCCTTTTTTCCAGTCAGTTTGATCTCTCTGGGAAAGTATGTCATGCATCTTTAGAAACAACATGTTCTGCTCTGTGGAGATGTGTGCTAGTAAAAAAAAAAAAAATCAACAAAACAGAAACAAAAGAAAACAAAAATCCAATATGGATTCCCTATGGAAAAATATTTTCCCATTGGTGAGCTTTCTCCATAGTTATGCAAATTAAATTTGGCAAGATTTTTGTGACAGCAACAATGCATGTTGACAGTCATGTCAAGACTAGAGTTTTAGGTAATTATACTGTAGATTTTACTATATGGTGTCAGGTCTTGGATCTGAGACACAAAGTCACTCACAGTGAAATACTTGCTTATAAATATTGATGTTCCCAACATGACTTGTCAGATTGGTGATGAGTACAAGCCCTTTCTTATAATCCAGCAAATTATTGAACAACATAAGTTCACTGTTGTTTATCTTGCCAGCTTTGTTGTGAACAATTGCTGTATACCAGATGTCAGCTGCCAAAGCAGCACATTGAAGTCATCTGTGATGAGCAGTTTGCCTGCCATAGGATCTATGCCAGTGTTGCAGTGAAGGCTGTTGAACTCTTTATTTCCCTTACCGAATTTGAGGCTTTTTTTTCAAGTTCCAGTGACAGCAATGTTGAACTTGCCACGTGATGGTATTAGCACTGGTCTGAAATTCCTGCCTGGTCATGTTTGGTTTTGGTTGTTATTTTTTTTTACTGGACCACACAACTTTGTAACTGCAAATTGTGCAAGGTTATTGGCATTGCCTGGGCATGGTCTTGTGTCTGGGTTCCAGAGATTATTAGTCCAGCTGTGCCTTCCTAGATCCTCTCAGTACTGGTATGGTTCTACAGTCTTCACAATACCCTTTCCTCCACCGACAGGCGGGTTTTGTTTTATCCTTCACTCATATTGTTATGGGAATGTTAGTATTGATCATTTACGCTATCACCAACTTGCTTCAGTTCTCAATAGGATCAGGTACAGTTTTTGTATAACTTTCTCATATCTGGTTTTCTTTTACTCCCAAGGTAAACTGGTTGTGCTTGATTCATGCCTTCTTTTAAGATGTACCTGAAAGGTTATTTCTGAATTCAAATTTTTGTTAGTAAATATGGGGAGCAGTTCTGAAGATTTTCATGTAACCTTATCTATTCTTCTATCCAGAACTGAGGCTGGAACTCTTTTGAAGGACAACTTGTGTTGTTCAGGAACTGATACACTTAATATGATTAGAGATTTTAGGAATATATAAAGGTTAATAAAAGATGGAGTAATACAATTGTAAGGAACTGGAGTCATTGAGTTGGACAGTGGATAGTGAGATCTATCTCAATAAAGGGGTGATCAAAATGTGCTGAGTACTTCTCCGGAGCTGTTCTTTCAGCAAGCACTATGATGAGCATTTTAGTTGTCACCCAGGTCATATGAAATATTCCTCATTAGCACACAGACTGCTGAGAAAAGCTCCTGAATGAATCACCTGAGTTTTACTGCTGCAAATCTCCATTGTTTTACTTGTCTGTGTCACTGATGATTACTTGGACAAAGAGTAAGAGGCTTCCGCCTCCTGCCTCAACTAGAAACAGAAGGAAAACTTAGCAGTAACTGAGAGGTGTATATGGCTTTGTAAGCCCTACCAGCTTTTGGAGAGATGTTGTACAATATATTTGAAGGTTCCCTTATAAACCAGGTCCTTTTTCTAAAATAGTTACTGAGGGCTCTGTGAGGACTAAAACTGAGGATTATATGACTACAGAAAACTTAAAGCACTACTTTCCAAATTTGGTCATCCAAATGTCATAATTAGGCTGTTGTTTGTTTGAAGGGTTTTTTGCAATAGTTGTTATACTGTTTCAGTAAGCACTGCATGCTTAACCATTATATTTTCTGTGCATCTAATTTTCATATTACAAGCAAGTTCCTCATTCAGTATGAAGCACTGTGGTAACCAGCTTCTTGTTTGACAAGGATATATAAATTGAACAGTGTTAGAGGGAGAAGGAAGACTCACTGAATCTTGAACTAAGAGACCAGGAATTTCTAGCAGGTCATTTAGTAAGGCTCTCAAGTTTAATATTTCTTAGTACTTCTGAAACAGAGCAGCTATATTAAAAATTTATTGTGCTCTCGTTGCTATAGCAAATTTTCTTATTTTGAAATGACATGGAACTTATTAGCTTTACCAATTATGTGTTAGTATGTTAAACATATATGTGTATACACATTTATAAATAAAATAGTTCAACAACAAAAAGATAATGACATTTAAATGACATTGCACAATGTGCAGTACATACAACTGATCCACTTTCTGTTCAGTGTGAAGGGATAATAACTGAACAGAATAAATTTTTTAGAAGTAAGACAAAAAAGTATAATATTAAACATAATTTTAAACTTTCCTGGCATCCTAAACTGCGAAAAGAAAATAAGATGCCATGTCACAAAACTTGTATCTGCTGGAAAAATTAAATATTTGTTCTTACATCTATGGGGAATTAGAGTTAAAATCAATGGTGAAAATGCATATATACACTTGGAAAAGGATCAGTATCTGTACATTTCACATAAGATACATGGAAACCCTGGACCAGAGAGAAACTGTCTATTTTAACTGTCAGACTTAAATTATAGAGATAACTTTTTCTGAAAGCAATATGAGAGCTAGAAGAGATAATATAAAATCCCAGTGAATCCTCTGTAGCCCACATTTGAGTCCTTCTACTCAAGCAAGAAGAAAGTCTTAATGCCAGTGACAACTTCCTTCCAAAGAACTGACAGAGACAATTTTCCTATTAAAAAAAAAAAAAAAAAAATCAAAGAAAAAGAAAAGTGCATTTCTTTTGCATGAATTATGAACTGAGACTGAGGACGCAGTCTAAGAAATACAGCTGGAATTAAACATAAGTTTCTGGGCTTTTTTGGATTTAGAAGGATGTGCTGTGAAGGATGTGCTGATGATAAGGTATTAATGATCTAATAAACAAGCAATCACCTCTTTTTTCTAACTTGAAGTTTCAGCTGCCGCAGGGTAAACAAAGTGTTCCCTGGAGCATGTTAAGAACATTTTAGACGTTGCTCTTCATACAGCCACAGATGCTTGTCCAACAGTATCCATCAGAATCCAATTTAATATGGAGGGGTGAAGAGCTGAAATGGAGCCTTTTAAAGTGATTGAAGCCAATATACTCTGATGTTGACAGTATCAGCTGACACAGAAAACATCAGTTTCCACTTGGAGCTCAAATCTTACCAATTACTTCATTATAGCTGTGTTGTATCTGATTCACCTGAAAGGAGGGAGGAGTTACCTTTTTCTTGTATACATTTGTGGCTGTAGAATCCTGAGTTGGAAGAGCGCTAGAAGAATCATTGAGTCCTACTCCCATTTCCAGTGTTGTCCAAATACTCCAGGACTGGGGCCATGACCATCTGGGGAGCTTTTCCAGTGCTTAACCATCCTCCCAGTGAAGAACTTGTTCCTGTTATCCAATCCAATGGGATAGCAAAGCAGATGGGAGGCTCAGAGATCCAATTATGTAATATATATTTATCTAAATTACTATCTGATGTCTGGAACAGAAAATACAAGCATTGCACAAATTATTCAGAAAACAAATAGATAAAGGTAAAGTGCACTGCTAAGACAGCTTACAATCATACCCAAAACTTGGCCCTCGGCCTTGGTACAGTTGACAGTCTTCAACAGAACATGGTTTCTGTGGTGAGAATGCTGGAGAAAGGAAGCAAGAACAAAGGGAAATCAGCTCAATCCCTCTTACAGAAGGCAATCTCCTCAGCAAGACTTAAACCAGCTCTAGGATACCAGAACTCACAAACACAGGCCAGAAAGATATGGGAGAATAAAAAGGTTAATGATAAGGTAAGATGTTAGCTTTTAGAATGGAAATAAAGAGAGAGGAGGGAAAACTTAATTTTTCTCAAAGGACTTCTTCATAGAGTGAGGCATTCTAAGGGAATCCATTGTCATTATTGAAGAAAACCCTGAATAAAAAACCTAAAAGTCAGAGAGAGCCCTTTTAACCCCAATATGGTTAGTCTCACATATTTTATTTTCATTTCACACTCAAATGTTGTGTAGTAGTATAAGGCTGTTCTTTTTTTGCTTTTTTCATTTGTTTTGTTTTAAATCAAATAGTATCCTGGAGAAAAATTCACTGTCCATCATTGAATGGAAATAGAGCAAATAGCTTGGAATATTTTTTTTATCTTTGGTCCTGTCTCCAAATTCTTAGTTGCTGACTTGTGCTTCCAACAAATTTATGAAATTTTTATGCGTCATTATTTCATCATTTATTTCATCATTATTTTATATTTCTATCAGTGATCTTAATGTAATGACAAAAATATTATTTCATATAAAATAATAAAAAATATTGTATGGCTTAAGTTACGTCTATCTGGTTACACTAAGATTCCGTTCCGATCCTGGACTTTCCCTTTGGCCATGTTTTATTTCTGTTTCTTTGATTTTGCAATGACCTAACTTGCTCATCTGGTAGGGAAAATCTTATAAGTTGGTATCATAAGTCATCCTATTGCAAATCTAAATTTGCAAATCTTGCGTACGTGGGTAATGATATGTTCTCCAAAAAGAGCACAGCTTTTCTTCTAATGGAGCAACACTCTCTAAGGATATTCTTGACAGGGTGGCCATGAGAAACACTGCAAGGTCTCTGCAAGGTTAATAAGTGCAGGTAAAGTGATGAAGGCAGACTCCTCCAGGAGGCTCTGAGGACATATTAATCTCTTCTGCTTTGTGTGTAGCAGTAGCAAGTGCAGTTTCTAGAATGCGTTTTTTGCCATGGTTGTCCATCACTGGACCTGCACAAAGCTTTGTGCTGATTTAGGAGCAGGGGGAGGGAGGAAGGTTGGTATCTGCACACAGGAATGCTTAAAGGCTTTGGCACATATATATTATAAACACATAATCTGAAGTCTATGAACCAGAAATAGTAGCAAGTTTGAATGTGTTGCAGAAATACTGTGTAGTCTTGAGCCACTTGGTGGCATAATTTATCGAAATGTAAATACAAGCAGAGTTGCAGTAGTAGCTCAGGAGCTCTGATCTGGATATATGAATGTGTTAGGCAAATGGCTGCGTTATTTTGTACCTGATAGATTGTTTAAACAGTGGAATGTGCAGCTCCATGATCAGCTCATTTTCACTACTTTCTCTGACACTTTTAGGTAACGTAAAAGAGAAACAGTTTCCATTTACTGCAGCAGATTCAATAAGACAAAGTGGAATCTTTCTTACTGATTTATTTAACAAAATTTCAAATTAATATTTCCATTCAAGTATTTAGAGTTGAATTTGAATCTCAGTTGAAATTCTCTTCAATTGCAGCAACCAAATGCACAATATACATACTCTGACAAGACCATTTAGTGACAAATAAAGAGCAGATTCCTAACCTCCAGTTTGCCAAATATTTGGCTATCTCATATTTCTCACTAGTGGCTCCAGAATATTAGGAATATTTGCCTCAGCAATAGAGGTATAACCTGCTGAAATATCACAAATCTATTATAGTGTCTTTTCTGCTACCATAAGGCAAAATATGTGCAATAGTAAAAGTCTGTGAGGCAACATTTCCCGGTCTATGGAGTCAAAGTTTGTACAAAACCTCTCTCTCAATACTTTTCAAGTAAAATTTCTTAATAGTAGCATTTAATTTTAATTTTCAGAAGTTTAATTCCAACCATAGCATTCTGAACATATGCATTTTAGAAGTACTAAATGAATATCCTAAAACTAATTTTGAATAAGCCCTGATAGTGCTTAATTCAATAGAAGGTATAATCCCCTTAAAAATCCAGGTGCAATTAATCACTGCTCTGATAGAGTAGTCAATGTGTTATGATCTTTAGATGCTTTATAGTAAGGTACGATCATCTCTACATTTTATGGAGATGTATCATCCTCATTTACAAAGAATATAATGCAGTACTTTTTCACCTGATTCAACTAAACCAGCAGAGTGATCTTGAAATTTAGGTTAATTGACTTATAAATGATCTCATACTGACAAATGGTTTCTGTGGAATTGAGAGACTTGGTGTAGTGTCAGCATGTTTTTGTGAATAAAAGGAGTTTCTCTAAATGAAGACAAACTAGTCTTTGCACAAGCATATTACAACCACTGTTTTTTTAGTTCCTTTCTAATTAAAGCTATGTGAATTTTTTTTACTTATAACTAAGTTAAAAGGATTCATAGCAGTCTTTTGTAAAAAGCCATCACAATAGGAAAGAAGAAAGACATTATTAACCAGTGTCTGCCTTGTTATAACAGCGATGTATAGGACTATTCTCTTCACCTATAATACCAGTTGGTACTGACAAATTCTTGTCTAAATTTTAAATGGTTATGACATTTCATATTCCCTGTAATCCTTCAGTTTGTGTAGAAATCTACTTTTGCTCTATGCACAATTTCCTTTGTCCAAGGAAAAATGTGACCAAATTCACTTGTTAATCAGAAGATCGTAAAGAACTTTCTATATTAGGGTGTTAATACGAGACCTTGTATGTGTGTCCCAGTTTGAGACAAATTCAGAGGAATGTCGGAAATGAACATCCTCTGATAGTAAACAGGTTACAGTCATCCCTCCCCCACCAGGCTCAGGAAGAAAGTGAAAAAGGAAAAAAACGCTATTTATTTCACAAGTAAAGTGCACGCAGGCACGGGAGAAAAAAAGAATAATGCTAAATACTAAAACCTCTCGCTGTGGAGAGAACCTGGGTAGATTTCAGAGTCCTTTGTGGGTGTGGCTCTCTCCTCTCTGGAGCTGGGGTTTGGCATGGGCCCCTACAGGCCAGTGTGTAGGGTCTCCCAGATGATGTCCTGGTGTTGGTACAGTCCAGAAGAGAAGAAGAAGAAAACAAAGTCCCAGGGCTCCATACTTTAGCTAACGAACAAAAAACTAGCTAAAAAACAAAAGGAATGTAACTCTCTTCCCTGCTGCAGAGGCAGAGCAGCCGGGCAGGAGAAGCCATCGAGCTTATCTGTGTTTTGAACACAGTGCTGAAGGAATTCCACTGGCTCTCCCCGCTCTCTCGTAAAGGTACAGAAAGGCACAGGGTTCATGTCTGGCATAGGGCAGACAGTAGGGATTACAGTATCATACAGTCCCCCCAGGACAATGTATAACTTCATATACAAGTAATAGAAATTATTTGCTACAAGGGATTATAATTTATTCAAGACAATTTTCCAGTCTGCTCTGAAACAGAATTTAGTACATCTGTGGAATTCCATGCTCATGGAATTTTGTTGGTTTCAATCAATTAAATCACCTTGGAGATAGAAAGGTATTAGGTTTATTTTTGCATTTATGAATATGTTCTTCCAGAATCCTTGTGCTGCTTACTCTTTGTTCAAATCCTAGCTGACATTTAAAGCAACCAGTCACTACCTCCTGCACAAAAGGAGATTGTACTATCATTGCACTGATCATATCCTTCTACTTTTGCAAGATAAACCGGAAGTTCTTGCTGTCCTTGGGAGTGTTTCCAAACATGTCTGTAGGAAAGATACAATAATATGTTATGGCTTAACTTCTCACAGAGGCCACCCTTGTATCACCCCTGCTACAAACACCTTGTCACCTACAAACTGTGCTAACATCTTAAAAAAATTCCTAGAAAGAAAGTATACATATATAAGGTATCTTCTAAAACTCTTCCCTAAAGCTGTAAAAGAATCTGGGTAAGTTTCTCCAGCTTTCCAGATGAGTACTATAACCATTAACCTGAGGGAAAATGAATATTCTGCTTTCAGGTATATTTTTAAATTGCTGCACTTCCAACATGGAATTATTCTTTCAAAGCCTATTTTTGGTAGAGGTTTCATTGCTATGAATCCTGAATTCAATATGGTAGCAAAGTGCCTAGTTTTGGCTAGAACTTAGGACAAATTCCTGTGAGTGGTATTTCCACCAGATAGAAATATCTCTCCAGACTACAGTTGGTTCCTGGATAGCTCCGGCCATGAAGAAACTTAGGTGATACAGAAAATCAGACTGAAACTGTGTCTTCCCATTTACTTTTCAGTCTGTAGCTCACTGAAGGAAATCTAAAGTTTTTTCATTAATTCAATGGCATTGCTTGCACAAAAAGTTTTGATTTCTGGTCTATTTCTTGGTCTCTTCTAAGGCCAAAAATGTAATATTCTGAAAGGGCTGAGCCACTTGTTTTATTTTAAGAAACTGTACTAGAAACTGAAAAGTGCTTACTTTTTTCTTTTCTTCAACATGGGCATATTGAGAATGCCCTACTTAGGCAGACCACTCATCCATCTAGCACAATATTCTGTGTCCAGAAGAAAAACAGGGATTCTCTTGCCCTCATGCTCTGCCAGCATTGACAACTGTTGTGTTAGGGATATTTGAGGGACTGTCACACTAATCCTTTTTGTATGTCTGTTGTCCAATAATCTAATTCATATGTTAACCTGCTGAGAGTGTCCGTGTGCATGTGTCTTTGTGTCTACACATTCTACCACCTGCTGTGGTGAAGAAATACCTTCTTTTATCTCTGTTCATCTGATCCCCTGCTACTTTTATCAAGGACACACTAGATCTTATATGCAAGCACCGGCTGTGTATAAAATGCCTCTTGTCATCATGATTTTATAAATATTAGCATTTTGTCTCCAAACAAAGGAGCACCAACCATATTAGTCTTGTACAGCAGCTGCCCCATGCCTTTGATCTCCTTCTCTAATGCCAGTAGACTCTTCCAGAAATGGAACACCAGAGACACATACAGTGTTCATATGTGGGTTTGGTCTTTTATGTGGCAACAGAATTAAAATTTTTGTGGTTTTCTCAATATCTACCATGTTGATGTACAAGACGCCATTGGCTGCTTTGCCAAATGCTGAACATTCAGCTGATGATTTCCAAGGACTCTAAAAAGTGATTCAGAAAATCACTTCTGATTTTCTTCTGAAATGTAACAGCTAGTTCAGTTGTTTGGAATTTATTCTGCTTACATAAGATCTCATTTAATTTTTCTCATAAACAATTAATTGGCAATTTTGGGCTTCTGGTAAAGAGAGTTATGGAAAAATATTTCAGTTGGTATTCTTTCTTTATTCGTTTTAAAAGAACCATAAAAGAAAATGGTGACAGAGTTATAGTGCTGGTACAACTTGTAGTAACAGTGTGGATACTTTCCCGTGAATTAATTTTCACAAGTAGAGGATAATACAATAGTAATTGTGCCTTACAGAACTAGATTTTGTTGTTTATCTGTGAAAATTAAATGAAGACTGGTCAAACATTCCAATCAGCTGAAAAAAAAAAAGGTTGGAAATGGTGAAAGAGAGACAGATAACATTCTGAATGTCAAATAAAAGACATCTTCCAAGTGAAAAAAAGAATAGAAAGGCTGACTGTTGCACTCTGCTCCTTTTGAGGTCCTGTTTTGATTCCCATGTGATCTCTTTGGGGATTATGTTTTGC
>NW_008239105.1:1001585-1013593 GCF_000691975.1 Corvus brachyrhynchos
AAAGTCCACTGCCCAAATTAAGGTCCAAACAAGAGCAAATACCAATTCCACCATACCAACTTTATTTTATAACATTAAGTGTACACGAAAGGCAGAGGGTGGGAAGCAGACAGAGAAAGAGTGAGATACTGTGAGCAGAAGATGGATCCAGCTGGTCTTCAGTGCCCTGGGCTTTTTTAGGGTGGTAGACAGTATAACCATATTTGCTTAAGAGCTACTCAGAGGCCTGAGAAGACATAGAAGAAGACTTGTTTTATTTCAAGGCAGGAAAAGGCATGATTCTTCACAATTCAGAATTTAGCAACAGAACACATTCTCCTTTTTTTTTCGCTATAATGGAAAACATTAAAAAAAATGTGTTTCCAGAAAGAACTTTTTATTCAGTTTCCTAAAACTGAATATGATGTTTCAGTAAGCGTCAAAAGTGTCAGTACCCTCTACCATTAAATTCAGAACAGCAGATATCATCTAAGACTAAGGCACCGTGATAAGTGTTAGATCTTTGTGTATATTGATTGTATTAAAATTGATTATGTGGTACCTTTAAAATTTGTTCTGGATATTTCTGTAATATTTTGACTGTACTGACATAGTTTTCTCTGTTTTTTCCATGTTTCTTGTATTTTTCATTTATGACTAAAATATGCAGAAGGCTGTTAAGCCCCATAGACTGTTTAGCAGAATTAAAATTGAGTTACTCTAGATCAGGTTCTCTACAGATTGATTCAGCTTCTTTGATGTACCAGGCATAGTGCCAAATTCTGCCAGCAGATTTTCTCCTCATTTGAGGTTCTATCAGCTCGCTGTATTGTGCCCTTTTCCATGTGCCTCTTCTAAATACTCTTTCATTATGTGATCATGGAACATTATGTTACCTAGCATACATTAATACATTAGTATCAAGGAATCATCCTCTTCTTTGACCGCGAATGTCTACAGACATGGTTTGTTTCTGTATGTACATAGTCCTTTGAATGATAAAACAACCCTAGAGTGAACATACATATTTCAGATAGCAATATAGTTAATATTTTCTTGTCTGAATCATCTTCAGTAATGCACTACTCTTGCACCAGTTTCTAAATATGCTTGGCTTAATCTCTGTTTTCTCATGTCTACTTTGCTCAACTTTTCATTTTTGACTTGATGAGGTTTTGAAACCTGTTATTAACCTTTCCTCAAAGGTTATTTATTCTCTTCCTTCCAGATCATCTAGCATGTGAGGAGCAGAGAGAGTCAGAGGCTTGGATTCTTGCAGAGATTCTTGTTCTTCGCATTAGAGTCAGTACAGGGCTGCTCTCTCTGTGACCTTGCTTCCTTTATTACAGTCTGTTCTGCTTCTCAGCAAGGTAGAAAGATACTGTTGCAATGAGACATTAAATTGGCTCTGCTTTTATAGCTTGTCATCCATATATGCAAAGCTTTGTGAACTGCAATTTCCAAATTTTCTTGTCTCTAACAATCTGCTTTTCTGCATCTGTGCTTGCTCAATAGTTATGAATTAAGGCATGCTGCCCTAAAGGGATTTGGTCAAAGTTATGATGTTGCTTTAATATTTCCCCTGCATACAGTTCTTTCTCAGTCTTACCATTATTTCATTGTAATACACCCCAAGGCCACTTCGGGTTGCTTTGAAGAGCTTTGAAAGACAACAGTATAAACATTAGCAATTCATGTGAACAAAACATTCTAATAGCTATGCTGGAAATCTTGAAATGTTTACTGGAAAACAGTGAAGATGAAACATGTCCTTACAGATTCAGCACCAAATAAAAATCACTAGGCTGGTACAGAGATCCTCTGAAAGAACCTAAAACATATTGTTTGTTTTCTGTGCTGGTCATACTATAGCAGCAATTAGGGAACAATGAAAAGAAAGCAGAAAGCAAACCTGAAATGAAATCTTTTAAACATTTTATTCTGAATGAGTAAAAATTAAGAAGCCTTGAAAATCATATAAGCAAGAAGGCACACAAGAGAAAAAAATATATTCATTTAGCCATCCTTATGCAAACACATCATAATTCAAAATATAAGTGACTGGGGAAATATCAAGGCTTTACTTTCTTTTTATGTGAGAGTTTCTCACAACTTAAAGTAATATTGCAGTCAGATGATCTCCATATTTTTAAGTAATTGCTGACTGTCCTGTACAAAGTTTGTATCTTTCTTTTCCCCCCACCTTCCCTACATAAGCAGAATATGGAAAGACTTATTATGCTTTGGTATGCCTAATGTTTTCTGCAGCACATACTGCAGGGGTGAAAAAAAGACACAAAAACAGAACGCAAAACCAAACCAGTCATCTTTGATAGGACTTGCAGTGTCAAGATTAGATTAATTAGCAAGATTAGATTTGTGAAGCAAATTCATTTTCTCTCCCGTGCGTGCTGGGGTGGAGGTGGGGAAGAGGATGGGGAGCGGGAAGTAGAAAAGATGGTAGAATGGCAGGGTAAAGAAGTTAACATTTTTTTTTGTTTAACCCTTGCTAGTTTTCAGTGGGTGTAAAAAATAGTTAAATTCCGTAATTAAATTATAATTCCAATCTTAAACAATAAAAAGAAATCCTGTAATAATCTATGTGCAGTGCCTGACAGCTGGGCCGTCTGATCCTTGCAGTCTGCTTACAAATTGGTATTAGTGGCACTAATAAAGCTGTTAAGTGAATGAGTAGTATATCACCATGAATCAATACCTTATCAGAGCTATCCAAAAACCCTAGGATCAAGTAGTATACACAGATGGCAGAGTATAAATCAGGCTACTGGATTTCCAATGGACTGTTTTGTAGTGCATTCATTACCATTGGAGATGAAAATCTATTCTTACTGTCTCACACAGGGTTTTTTTACAAGGGTAACCAAGAAAAATAAAGAACTATCAAGTTAAGTGTTGTGTAAGTTAGTTACACGGTCAGGGCTTCTGACATTCTTCCTACGGTACATAAACATTTAACTGAAATAATGACTGGGCCATTAGTAATTATCTCTGAGAAGTTTAACAGGGCAAAAGGGGGGTCCCAGAAGAGTGAAGATGGGAAAAGATAAATCACTAATTTAGAAAGGAAGAGAGACCACAGGGAATTACAGGCCTGTAAAGCTGCATTTTGCAAACAAGAAATGTTCCAAACTAATCTGAGAAACATTCAGTTTGTAAACACCTTGAGGGGAATAAATTCAAGTTGATAAGAAAAAGCCATGTCTCTTAGTCATGATAGAACTGGCTCAATGAATGGCAGAAGCAGAAGACCCAATAGTTCTAAATTAATAAGTACAGCTGAATTCTTCAAATATTCAGGAGATTGTTCCAAACTCAGTGGCCAATTGCCCCCAGAGGCAGGAAAGAAGAATGATCAAGCTAATTTGATCATCACATATTTGTGTTCAGGTTGATAGTAGGATAGATGTTTCCACATACAAAAATGGATTTCTCACTTGATTAGAAATTTTCAATAATTGATAAGACAGAAATCTTTCAGAAGTAATAGTAGTAGTCAGTCCTGCAATATAATTCAGAAGTAGATTATATGACTCATGCTTTCACACCCTTGTATCTCTGCCTTGAAAGGGAATATATTTTGCATTCTCAGGCCTCACAAATTTGCAATGAAGTCAAGGAGCTCTACTTCCCACCTCAGTTTTTGAAGTGGTGGATCAGAAACAAAAGGTATTATTTCATTGCTAAGTACCTCTTACAGCAAAAAATTACTTGCAAGAATAATGAAAGAAACCCCCTTTCATATGTTCTGTGTTTATATTCCAACATAAGATTTTTAAGGGTAATCAATTTGTTCTGGAATTCAAACAACAGTAAACAGAATCTTGTTATTTGGTGAAAAAACTAGAAAGCTGAGAGAGCTGAGAGTTGAATATATGAAGCTCATAGTTCTGTTTACTACACCTTCACTTTGGAGAACATTTGCAACAGTGATATCAGCTGTTGTTTCTGTAACATTTCCGCCCACTTCCCCAAATATTTAATGTATTGAATGACCCATCTCTCAAAGAGTTATAATGGGACAATCTAGAATGGAAAGAAAAATCATTTGCAGAGCTTCCTGCCAATGAAGGGAACAGCAGATGTTAACTCATCATTCATCTGCTTTGCGCCAGCTGAAAAAAAATACCACAAGGTGGTTGGATTCAGTGATCTTAAAGGTCTTTTACAACCTGAATTATTCTATGATTCTTTTTTCCACCTTTAATTCATGATAAAGGAGGATAATGTAAAGGCACAGAGAATACAGAGTAATTGCAGAAGGGAAGAGCAAAGTGACAAAGGGACATAAAAAGTTCCTAAAAGAGAGGTGAAGGCAACACAATAAATAATAGAGTTTCAGTCATTAAAAAATTGATGTGGGTCTCAAATGAGCAAAGAGCATATTATATTTTGGGGATCTGCCTTTGCAGCCTTTTGTAGATATGTGCTGTTTGCACATCATAATAGCAGCATTAGCATCGTATCAGCAGCATAAACATCATCGTGCCCATGTGCAGTTTGGCCTAAAGCATTTTGTAGGATTTTCTGGTCATGAAAGTGACCTCAAAGTGACAGCACAATGTTCTTGAGATTTCTCTCTCTATGAAAAGATAGGGTGTTCATATTGCTCATCTGATCATGTCATATTGATCTCATCTGTTTGTGAAATACATGGTTTATATAAAGGAAGGATAAGCTTGTATGGTAGGGTTTAAAATCAATGATCAAGTTAATAATTGAAACAAAAGGTTACAAGTAAAACCAATACCACTAACATCATGTTTGTTAGTTATAGAACTGGACTTTGGTCACTCAATCTGCTTCCCAAGTACAAAAAAAAAAAAATCTAGGATATTTGGGCTATTTCAGCAGAAATGCTGAAGAAATGTGTTCTTCAAGGCAATGCTCACAACCTAAAGAAAGCCTGGAAAGCCTGTCTGCCTAGATATGAATAGTCTGTAATGGTCTGGGCTTCCTGTAGCTCTAGAGGAACCACTTGGGTTTCTTTTTTTGTTTTCTTCCCTTCAGTTTTGTCTTAAGCTTTCAGAATCTATAATTTCATTTTCATATACAGAAACCCTGCTACAATTTCCTCAGTTCTAGATACCTTTTTCAGGCTCTTTTTTTGCCCTTTGAAACATCTGATATAGTTTAATTGCTAAGATTTCTATCATCCTTGGTTTCGAAAGTTGTGGTTGTAAAAATAACGTCATGGTTCTCAAAGGGACAGTTCTGGTGTTATTACCCCTCTCCCACCCATACAAGTGCTCATGTATCAGATACACATTTGAGAGACCCCTGATGGTTGCTGCTCTTCCAGTCTTCCTGGAATATCCATTTCACACTCCGTGGACTTAAGTGTCTGCTGCTATTTTATTAATTTCGTATTAGGCACATCTATTCCATTACTTCAAAAACTACAGTGAGTTACCAGCTGTCAGTGGAGAGTGGCAGTGATGTGTCTATCAGCAGGTTGTCTTGCTTGGACCTGGATGTGGAAGCAACTAATTTCTTATAGACCCACCACATGTTCATCCCCAAGCTCTTGAATTGTGTTTGTTATGATTGAATTTTTATTAAGTAGACATCATTACAATTAAAATAACTATTCAAGTCATTCTTCAGAAAAACTGTGTTAGCAGAATCAACCCCATAACTAATTGGCCACTGGAGATCATTAGAGTTGTATGAAATCATTGTTTGTAAAATAATACTTTCTTTGTATGTTGAAAAGCAGACACAGCAGATTTAGGTAAGTGCAAGTTTTGCCTGCTCTATGACAATACAATAAATAAACGAAAAGTTCTTGAATTGTAAGTTAGAACTTTACAAATGCATAAAAAAGGAAAATAGTAAAGCATAAAAAAACAGATGCAGAAAGAGGAAATGAAAATTAAATTATATTGATTCCAGCTGGCTGTTAGAGCAGCTGCTAGTAAGTGTGAAAAAGTTTCTTTTAATAAATTCAAATACATTTTTAATAAACAGAAAAATAAGAGTATTTAGTAAAATATCATCTAAACATACAACACTAAGATGAATAAATACAGTTCTAATATTTCAAATGGATTTTATCATTTGTTTTTAGTATTTTGATGCTTACATTTCTGATTTTAAGTTTCTGAGAACTTTTTTGTTTCGCAATCTATCATGCCACTATTATTTTTATTGGATTTTGTTTGTTTCATTAATAAAGGTCAAATTCTAAGGCAGCATTTCAATTTAAAATGTACCAACAGTAGAATCTATGATAGAAATGATTGATTTGCCACAACTTATGGAAATTTCTACTATCTTGGTATTACAGTCAAGAATATCTTACTTTTGTAGGCATCTGCTAGTCATGTACCTTAGTACACAAGGCTTGTCATCTTTTTAAAGTAAAAAGTAGCTACTCTAAAGAATATATTGCATTGCATGAGAGAAAACTAACATAATTTAGCAATTATACAGCTTTTAATTTTAAAAATAGTGGTTTAGAGTACCTCTCAACTGTGGAAATACCAAAAAAAATCATGGCAATCTCATGGCTTTTAAAGTGTTCTTAAAGTTGTAAATGGTCATAAAACCCTGAGAATGGGAAATGTCCAAAACAGCAGGCATGATTTTGTCCCTCAGTATTTCACAGCATTTTGTTCTCTGACATTTTCTTGTATGTTAACCAAGCTGCAGCAGGGAGATAATGTGCACATGTATGTGGTCCTAGAAACACTTTGAAAAGCAGCTGCTAAGCATCTGCTGGCCTGTCCTTGCACCAAGGACTTAGCAGAGGAGATGAAGATTGCACAGGTGATAGCTGTATATAAAGCACTTAAATAATCTAAAAGCCAAAACTGAGATCTTGAAAACCTCCACCTACTTCAATGAACCTTTCTTAGGCAACATATGACTAACTTTAGAACTCACTGCCCTTTTTTTTCATTTTGGTCTTACTGTGTCTAGTCTAGACTCCTCAGCCTACAGGTCAGTCCTGAGCCCAGCAAGGAGGTTGAAGCCCTCAAAACCTGGAGGCATGCTCAGATCACTGCATGTGTTTAGATACAGTATCAGACTCTTTGAAGAAGGGGTAGGAGTATTTTGATGCTTTCTTTTATGCAGTAACTAAAGCCCTGTAATTCAGACAAGAGCACTTCCCATGTGAAGAAACTTCTATATTCTAGGAAGCTGCAAAACTTGTGTGAGTTTCTTGCTCATTTAGCAGCTATCTGCCAAACCACTGCATTCAACAGCTAGAATATGTCCTCAGTTAAAAGAGACGGTTGGGAGGGTTCTTCTCTTTCATAAACAGATTAACTCTCTTTTTCCTGTTTAATTTTTAGCATAATGACGGTAAGATTTGTTCTGCTATTGATAAATGAGCGAGATAATGTAGGTGGATTTTTCTACTAGAATAGGATTTTCTAAAGGTCTGCGTAAAGTAGTTATAAAGTTGAAAGGTACTTTGATCTTTTTGTCTTTCCTTTTTTGAAAGAATAGCAGTTAAAATTGTTTTGTGTCTAAGGGAGCATTAATTCTTCCAGAGTAATATAAAAATATAAAATATTTATACATATAATGAAAACAATATAAAAATTATTATATGTTGGTTGACAATTTTTATGAAGTTGGAAAGGGCTACAGTGTCCTTAGTTGTGGTATCTTGATGAGGCAGAAGAACTGTCGCTCCTTAATCAGTAAGACTGTAGTGCCTTCTTTCCAGCAGCATTTCATAAATTTTGATGAATATGTTTTCATCATCGCTGGCTGGTGATGGCTTCTGTTTTTTTCTATATGATAGGAACAGAAATAGAGTTTGAGTATAGCAAAGATAGGAGCAGAATTTCTTGGATTCCCAAAATAAGTTTTCATTCCCATCAGAAGCACTGAATGACAAAAGAATATAGAAGTAAAAATATGCTTCCTCCATGGATCTTTAGGATCTCAAATATCTTTAGCATGTTTTATACAGCAAAAATTATTTTAAACCACAGTTGATTTTCTTTCCCATGCCTATTTTAATGTAGTAATATTTTTGAAGCCTATTTTTGCTGTACTTCAAAGACAGTGTCAACATTATCTGGAAGTAAAGAAATTTGAGAATTCAGAACTTTTGCATGTTACCCTGTCTCTACCAGTGACTCATTGGGTACTTGAGTGAACAACTGACTTCTTTATGTGCCAAATCAAGAAGTAAATGAGTTTATAGGAATAGATTGATCCCTTAGACTCAATCTTTTTCTATTTCTTTTTTCCAAAATTTGAGGGAAAAATTTCTTCAGTGCTGATGGAATTAATCAAGTCTATAATTTGTCAAGGACAGTAGGTTTATGGCAGTAAGAAAAGTGGTTCTCAAAACTTCTGCCTTCACCTGAAAGTAAAACTTTGATGAGAAATCCAGTCTCCCAATGCCTTTTAATCTCACTATAGACAGAAACTTGCCATGACTTTTGAGACACCACCTGTTTTTGTAACTGGATTGCTGAAACATCTTTAGAAACACTGTAAAATTAAGAAAGACTCACAGAAGAACTATGTTAAATGTTGCAAAAGATAATACATTCAGTTTTAAGTCAAAAGATGGAAACCCATGCAAAACATAAAAGCTAAAATGTACAGTGAAGAACGGCACATTTGTAGATCTTATGCAGCAATGTATGAAATGGTTTTTAACATATTTAGATAATGTGATGAAATGTGGGAAATAAAATTATTTCAACTTTTTCATTTTTTATATATGACATTGAAAAACCACAACAAGAGTATGTGAAATTAAGAAAGAATATATTTATAACCACTTGTTAGTCAAAGGCCAACATTTATCACAACAATAAACAGATTTTGTATTTTGGGTATCCAGTATAAAATACTTTAAAACAGTCTGATTTCTTTGTTTTGAAGAGTTCATGATTAGACTTTTAAGAAATCTCTCTTTGAAAGACTGAAGTATTCAGGTTTGGAAGGAAAAAAATTAGAATCTGAGAATTTTAGCTGAGTATTCCCAGGAATTTGGCTATTAGGAGGAAGAGAATAATTAATGATTCAGTCAAGAATGGCAAGACTAACATTGACAGACTCTATTGTATCTTTCACAAATTATCAACAATTTATTTTTCTTTAAAAAAAAAAAGCCAATTTTTTTTTCTTATTGATGTTACAAAATATTTTAGATCCGTTTGTGTGTTTATGTTTTAATTTAATTGCACTAGAAATGCCATTCACTTTTGTGGGCTGTCCTACATAAAAAAATTTACTGGTGTGTCCATAAAGGTTTTCCAGTGAAAATTTTGTTGCACTTGGTTACATCTCATGGTTGTTTTTTTTGTTACTGTACCTGAATAAGTGAGAGTTTTAAAGTATCAAGACAGTTCAGGTGAAAGTCAGATGACCAAACTACAAGTTCGAGACTGTTCTTCATGGCACTGTGGTAACATCACAAAAGAGTTTCTGTTCGTGAAGTCAGAAAATTCAATATTCTTGGAGGGCTCCCAGAGTGACTGGAAAATCACAAATGAAGGCATGCTTTGTGCTTTGTTCTCCAATCATGATCATCCACTTGTGAATTCCTAGTTCTCTTCTTGCTGCTAATAGTGTAAAGCTATGCTGAAGGTCAACAGGCAGTGACAAGAAAACTTTAGAATTGATTTTGGTAAATGTTACTGTTGCAGGATATTCCTTATATTCCTCTCAAAAACTGATGTGGGACCAGTTACAGTGATAAAAATCTATCTCAAGTATATTGTATTATTATCTTGCGTTCTCTGTAGACTTTGCTGAGAAGAGCTTATTCTTTGCCCTTGCTTCAAATTGCAGTTCTCAGTCAAGCAGAGATTTCTTTGTTGAATATTGTTCATGTGATGCTTCTCATAGTGTGTGTTTACTTTTTTTTTATGTCAGAATTCTGATTCTCTTTGAGCTTATGCTTTATAATTTTCATATGACCTTCAAAGAGGACAGAGCTGAGGCAGCATCTACAGCAATGTTGTTGAAATCTTGCTGAATAAAGATTGTTGTCAAACAATTTTCCTTTGCAAAATCTGATAATAAAACTTAGACTTACAGTACATTAATCACCAGAAACATTTATATTCAGTGTGTCTTCTGTGTGTATATTGTTATAAATATGTTAAAATATAGCTGATGGCTAAAAATGCTGAAAGTACTGTTTTAATTTTTTTTCTCTCCCAAATAGAGTAACTTTTTATATGTATAAAGTCTTATGAAAAGTAGAGGGGGTTTGGATACTAGAAAGACGACATCTTTTACAGTATATTTTATCTTATCACAGATTGTAAAAAACATGGATAGTTCCCAATTCCAGATAACTTGAATTCCATGTTTTACTGTATGTATTATATGAAAAGTTATTTGTGATAAGGCACGGGATTCTTAATCTTAAAGGAGTAGGGGTTTTGTTGCAAGATAGTAAAATGTGATATAAATTCATACTTCTTTTATATGTTGCAGGTTTTTTCTTTAAAGTAGAAGTGCTTAAAGGAGATAATATCCGTTGTCTTCTTTATATTATTTCAGACACAGAATATTTGGATATATAGGTATCTAATGTAAATTTGGCATGATAGTTGCATGCCAATCATAACAAGATCTTTTCTTTTATGGTATGAATGTATAAAGATCAATTATTAAAAATGAAAACTCATTTTATTATCCACATATGCTGTTGTTATCCACTAGCTGCTGTTGAAAAAGAGTTTGCAGTTGAACTATTTCTTTTCTGTATATAATGAATTAATTTCAATAGTGGGTAATTGGAGTAGAAAAAAAGAATAACAAAATTTATTCAACTGGTGTTTTAGCAGGATTTTAGGCTGACAGAAGAAAAAGTGATACTGGTTGAGACACTCATTATAGATTTTGACTGTATTATAAATATATTCTACATCTCTGTTTTTTTAATTGGTTTAGTTGTAAAGAAATGCTTATCTCCTTTGAATAATGTGTCAAGTGATATTGTTATTGGCATGGAAAAATGGATTTTAGTTTAAAAATGGATATCTTATATTCTAAATTAAACTTGCTTCAAAAGTATTCCCTCTTAAGCAAATGGAATTACTGAGAAAATAAACAAGTCATGACAACAGATATTTGTATGTATCCTGAACTTTTCTTCATGACTAGATAACTGGTAAGGAAGAATTTAAGACAGAAGAAGGATGAATTGCAATTTTAGAATTACTTGAAATGGATTGAAATACCCATCAGTAAGAACAGCAAACTCATTTAAAATTAAGAAATGTTGAATGAATGCAATTGGCTGTACATTTTCCACATCGGTTTGTTCCTGTTTGGACTTCATTGAATATTGTTGAAGAACTGATTGGTTTCCCTGTCAAACCAACTGAAAGTTTGTTACTGATTTACATGAGTATTGGATTGCGTTTGATTTTGTGTTTTTATTTCCATGTCTTTCGGAAGACAGATTAAAAACCCCCAGTCTGTCCTTAGCCTTTCCAATTCACAGGTATGGTCTGGATTTTAGAGCGTGGTTCAGAAGTATTTCTATTCAAGTCAGTAGCCACTGGATCCTGTTGTTTGCTGTCATGATCTGTTTGACTTTTTTTGTTTGGTTTTTTTGCCAGCTGAGAAAAAACAGAATTTTAAAAGAAAAAGATACTTCATACAATCTATTTTTTTCAGTCAGCTTCACTGAATAATATTTCCTTCTGCTCTTTTCTTTTGATTACCTTTAATAATAGAATGTTAAATAATCATTCATTAAGTTATATTAGTCTTAGAAATATTCATCAAACCACACAAACCAAAAAAGAGTCCAAATATTTTCAATGCCTATTTGTTGCAGTGGTTGAGTCCACGGCAGGAATGACCAAGGAGCCGCAGAGCCCCAAAACAGTGGAGGTCTGCTGGTGGACAGGCTCAGAGGTCTAAGACCACCCCCTTTTACCCCTTTTAACTCCATGTTCTAGAGAGTTCTCCTTTCCTTGATACCCCACTGGCTCCTGGTTCCCTTGTTCCACCTCTCACCTTCCCCAGTGGTCACTGTCCTGTCACCCCACATCCTCTCCACCCCCCCC
>NW_008239105.1:1013890-1072328 GCF_000691975.1 Corvus brachyrhynchos
CCCCACTTGCGCAACGTGTCACCTATTGGCAATTATGGTAAATATTCGGATATTAGAGAAAAAAAGTTACTATGATCTTTTTTTTCTTTTACTGACCACATAAGCTTCCAGATTTTGAAACGAAAGATATACATCATTGTTTCACTGTTTATAAAATTACTCTCTGGATGATTTGTATAGCATTGAACACAACTTTTATATGGTCCAAACTAATAGAAATATATCTTGAAGCAAAGAGTATTTTCATAGCACATTACATAATAGACTAGGTGTGAAATTAGTTTTATGGTGAATGGAGACCCTGAAGGTTGTTAGCCTTTTATTATGTACGGCTTCTTTTCTATAGCTACATTAATTTTTTTCAGAGATAATAAAGAACGCTTCAATTAATTAATTAATCTTATAGTATATAGACAGATTCCCAAATATCTCCTAATCTATTTTCATGCTATTATATTCATAACCAGATATAAATTTGCATCATCTACCTTGTTAAAAATATTAGTATGTCAAGAAAAATATGAAAATATGGTTTTGGTGAAGTTTCACATTTGTGTCAGTTCTATGGTTAGAGTCTGGTATATCATTTTAGATGTACTGAAAAATTAGGCATCAGAAAGAATTTTTAAGTCTTTTTCTCTTGTTACAGAGTTTTTCTGATGCTGTTATGGGACCTCACCAATGTTGCAAAGCTTTTGAATGTATCTCCCCAAAATTCTCAGTCCCAAGAGAAATGCTTTTGCTGTGTATGTCGTTCTGTAAAGTTGAGTTTGTTGTAGACACACATAAGAAGCTTTCTATGTACAGTTTTAAGTGTTTAATCTGGGTATTCGTGTATAAGGTAGTTTCAGAGAAAACTATTTAATCTGAATATTCTGATTATATT
The DNA here is from genome assembly GCF_000691975.1 of Corvus brachyrhynchos. NCBI lineage: Eukaryota > Metazoa > Chordata > Aves > Passeriformes > Corvidae > Corvus > Corvus brachyrhynchos. The sequence goes on from NW_008239105.1 coordinate 1,014,777, forward strand.
ACATAAAAACCTGGAAAAGCTCAAAACAAGCAGAACATTCCTCTCACACATCAAATTTGCTAATAAATGAGATTTCTTTTTTTTCAGGAAAGTGTCTATTTGCTAGGAGAGAAAATTTTCCTGTAAATACACTAATTATGTTCTAAGTTTTTTAGTTGTAGCAGTATAGGCCTGTAACAAATCCAATAGTTCAGTAACTGGAAATGAATCTGTTGTGTAGGAGACAAAAGGGTTGTCTTTTTCTTCTCTACATGATTCACATCCTGGCATTAAATCATAGCTTATCCTGACATCTGTCACTTCTTTGTGCACCTCTCCCACTTCTGATGTTACTCCAGAAGAACTGCTGCCTGGCCACGAGTTAAACTCTGTAAAGGAATGGATTAAAATATATTTGTGTGTATGTGCTGTGTGACCACAGCATCTGCTGTGCTGAGAGCAGGACACCCGGAGAGTGAGGTGGGCTGGCAAGGTAGTGATGCTGCAGTTGGCATGGGAGATGAAATCCAGGCTTGCCAAGCTTGTCTTTTCAGTCTCATTACTTTTAAGCACCTCACCACTCTGTGATTGCACGTGAAGTGGTTTGATACTGTTGTAATGGGAACACTTAAAACCTCAAATTCAACAGTAGATAATAATTTCTCATTGATTTCTAGTACATTTTAGCCCCTTGACCTAGATTTATATCCAGTTTCCAAGAGATGTCAATGCAAGTTGCTTCTGAAGAGTACGCAGAGAGTATGCACTCAGCATTTTAGAATTTTTCAGTATGGATTGATAGATAAGCATTAACTTTTCCTTAGCAGTTGCAAAATAGGTCACAGATAATAACTGTAAACCATAACCATTTCTACTTAGGCCATGTAATTTCCTACTAAGGTGCTGGCTGATTGGTTTCATGACATGTCTAGTCTTTCTTTAATTGAAATATTTATTGTTAATTTGGGAGCATTTCTTGCTAAAAGTTGCTTCATATTTCTTATTCTTTCTGTAATTTCCCAATACTGACATAAATCTGATTACATGAAGGTCTTGCAGAAAGTCCTCTGGGGAAGACTGAAACAGTCAAAAGCAGCACACTTCTCTACCTAGAGAAAAATTGCAAAAGGCAGGACTGTCCGGAAAGCAAGAGTAGTTTAAACTTGTACTCAGTCAGTGCATACCTTTTGACAGTCTTTGCCTCAAGGGCTACTGTTGAGGCTCCAGTGAAAATTAAATCTGACCCTGACCAGTGGAACTCGTAAGAAAGAAGAGACAGATTTGTCTTTTCTGTCTTGAGAGTGATTTGGAGTTGAATCGCATTTGCTCTTCTATCTACAAATTACATGAAATGCACCCCACGGTTGTAAACGTCAGTCAGAGACCTAATGTTACAACTTACGGCTTAAACATCTTCATAAAGGACCTTTGCTTATTATAACAAAACTGTACCAAAACTGCAGAGAAAACCACCAAAATGCTGAATGAGGCCCTGGACTGCTTGCTGATGAAGATAAGAGTACATTCACAAAGGGATCAAGCTTAGCACCTTTGGGGAAGAGACCACGGGGCTGTCAGCTGTCAGGCTCCAACAGACCCTCACACCAAAGGGTGGGGGGGGAAGAGAGGTTTTGGGTGTGTGGTAAAAAGCCTCTGGTATGAGGCAGTGAATGCCCATCCTGCGCTGTGAGAGGAGCTCAGCTGTGGGGCCCCTTCACCCTGGGAAAAACCTCATCCATGTGAAGGACAGAGTGGTCTCATGGCCCATCAAAGGCTCTCCCCAAAGGGGTCCCCAGACCTTGCACCCAAGCACTGCACATGCTGCAACAGATCCACAGTGTTGCAAGGGACTGTGTCAAACTTGCCCTCCCCAGGGGAGGCACCTGGGCACTCCCACCTGGCCCACACAGATATTAATCCATGGCATTCTATACTTTTCGGTGTGGGACTGCGGGAGACCCTCACCACCAAGAAGACCAGATGGAGGGGAGTGTCGTTGGGACCCCTGGAAGGGTGATAACGTTTCTACCTAAAACCTGTCACTCTCTCCCTTTCTCCACCACCTCCACAAACACTTCTTTTCTTTCTCTCTTTCTCTCTCTCTTTTCTCTTTGCCTCTTTTACTATTAAATAAAATATACCAAGTTTTTTTGGCACCGACATCTAACCTCATTTGGTTTTAATCATGTTTTTTGGTATATTTCAAACCTTTCTGGGTTCAATCCATTTTATTCACAGAGGCTTAGTTTCCTTTGCTCTTCTGTTTAAACTGGTTTGTCTCAATGTCTCAAGTCAAATACCTAAATATTATCTGAATTAAATTTCCCTTTTACAAAGGGACTTTCATGAAGACTAAGGCAGCCCAGTAAACTTTAAGATGCAGGTAAGTGTGATATTCCATATTAGTCTTTCATATGTTTTTTTACAAGAGATGTTTTATCATTCTACAGGAGGTAGGAGCTAGAAGTGGAACAAAATAAAACACAAGAAAAACCTAACTTTTTTAGGATTTTTAAAGAATTTTTTATTACTTTTCTCTCTGCAGGAGTGTTTGTAAGCTGCATAGATGTTAAACAAACTCAAAAAAACCCCAACAAATCCCAGGACTATGTACCTACTTCTAAAATAAGTAAATACAAGTTATCTTCATAGAAAAAAGTGGAAAAGATCTGTTTTGACTAGTGCATTTGAAGTAACCATTGAATATAATATATAAGGAGATATGTTGACATTGTTAAAAAGGTCTGATGACATGGGGAGAAGATGTAGGGGAAATTATTTTCATCCACAGTATGCTGTAGGAACTGAAGATGCCTTTTGAAGGCTTAAAATCTCTAGTCAAAAACTTAAGAGAAAAAAAAAGATAAAATAAACGTTGCATTACAAGCTTTAATCAGAGAAGAAATAAAACAAAAAGTCTGCAGGGACATGAAAGTTATTTATGAAATATCTTTCAGGAGAAAACTTGTTTGTACAGATAAGAGTAATTAATTTAGTAAGTAGCCCAGGAGATTTGGTAAGTGTTTAACAAAACATCTTGTAACATTGATCCCTCTGAGCAACTGCACAACTGTGGTGGAGTTTTGCAGGTTGTGTTCCAGGGATGCTGCAAGCTAGGAAGAAAAATCAATGTGGTCGCTTTAAAGGAAATGGAGATCCCTTCTGTGTTCTCTGATGGTTCAGAATGGAGCTGCGAGTGCATCCTAACTAAATCAGCATTGCTTGCATAGAAGAGAACAACTCTGGAGGGGACGTGCAAGCTTTTCTAACTATAATTCTGATGACAAGGACGTGCCATTTCTCTGGTGCAGCTTTCTATTTATTGACACCTATTTTCTACAGTCTTATTGTTTCAGGACATAACATTGTTCTTCCTGTTTCCATCTCCACAAGAGTATTTGGAGACTCATGCAGTGTAGTCTCTTTTAGCAGCTGAAGAAGCTAATTGCTAATAAGGAAACCTGAGAACCTGTTTCTAAAAAGAAAATCTGATTCTCTGGTTTTATATTATGACACTGTTACATAAACATTTTAAGGGTAAGACTGATGTCTTTGTTGCTTGAAAAGTGATTGAAAAAAAAGACCTATGAAGAATAAAGTCTTAATGAGTTCACTTAAGGAAGAGATAATAAATTGTATTTTAAATAACAGGAAGGCAGCTAAACCAAACACGTGATTACAGAATTTGAAGTGTTGTAGCGCAAAACCAAAGAAGTAAAAATCAGGGGAAAGAGCATTCATAATTATCAGGAGAAAATTAAACCAGAAATATTTATACATAGTTCAATTCTCTAAAAAAATTTAGGAGAAATGAATCTTCTTAGATAATTTATAGTTTCTTATTTTAAAATTCTTGTATGCTTAGAAAAGATAGAAGAAAGAATTCTTGCCTTTCTTTGGCACTGTTGGAATTTCCTTTGCATAGAAGTCCTTATCCATGTAGATGTGACTGTGTTATGCAACAATTTCTTGATACATACAATTTCATGCTGAGGATTAAAGTCCTGTATTTTGTTATTTTGGTACAAACTTTGCATGTACAGAAAGATGTTGTTTGCAAAAATATGTAGCTTAGACTATACCAATTTCATCCCAAGTAAGTCTCCTCTAAGTTCTCTTACCATTAATGTATTGCACAAGCAGTACTCTAGCCCCAGCTAGACTAAGTGCTTAAATAGTATAAATTGTGATGCATCAATATAAAATAAATGATGGCAGTTATGGGTTGATAAAACTGAAGGAAATTATATTTCTACAGTTACTACAAAGTTCTTCACCCTCTGCTTATTTTTAAACTATTTCTTCTCAAACTGATCTCAAATTACAGCCCCCAGATGATTCATGTATGTGCTAAGACTGTTGGCCATATCTTTGTGATCAGTGGCACATTTTCCACTTCAGTGTCAGCTCCATCAGCCTGTGTAGAGGAAAGACTTCCTCTCTCTCCACGCAAAGGTGAAGTAAGTATGCACCAGTTAACACCTTACTTCAGAAAGACTGGAACTACAAAAAGTAGCAATAGTACATGCAGAGAGTAGCAGTAATAAAAAAGGGTAATGAATGTATTCATAATAAGTTTTATTTAGTAATTTTTGGTATGAATATTACTTATATATTGGATTATATAAAATTGTCTTTGATTTTAGATGGAAACTTCCTAGAGCAGCAACAGGAGGCATTTGATGAGGTTCTGTTTCTGTTCCTGAGTTTGCCGCTGGCTATTGCATTATTTTAAAATGTAAGATGTGGATTTATCAACTTCCACTATAAAGAAAAAAACATATTTTATACATTTTCATAAAATACGTTATTCTCTGAAGTACTTTTTGAGTTAGAGATCCACATGCTGTGTTCATTTCTTTGAACTCAGCCATTGCAGTGAGCTTAAAACTAGATTATAAATCATTAACTTTCACATCAAGCAGCTGATGCTTAGGATTTCTGAGTATTGGGAAGATTCTTACTTGCCTAAGGATGTCATCATTTAAGAAAACTCTTAGAAGGCAGAGACCCATACCATGGGGAGGAGATTCATAAAAACTTAACTCACAGGTCCAGGCATCACTGCAGAATTCAGATTTTAACCATTTACTGAAAAAGATATAGATGTTTCCAGCTGTTGACCTAAGTGATAGAAGTTTTCAGTGCATGATTCACTGCACTTTAACTTACTTTTTATGATGTCCTTTTTCCAGCAAATACTGTTCTTTGGCCTGAAAAAGGCCAGGGATAGGGGAGGAAAAAGAGCACCAGATCTTCTAATTATGCTTTTGATAATTAGACTGATGACTTAATTTTCCCTAGGAGAATGTTCATTGCATTTAACTTTGAATATGTGTTATTCAATTAAAATGTACTGCACTTCTTAGGGGAAGAACATTTAATAAATGCAAAATCTAATAATATTTGTGTTTCTGTGTGTTATGAATCAGCACGTCCTCAGGAAGAATGCTATCTCTAACAGAACTGGTAAAGCTAATGAGAAATGGAATAGCTGTAATTAATACTTTGTAATTAATTCTGTCCAACTCCTTTTCATACTGAGATTACAAATTTGAATGAAAATTTCGGGCACATTTTTTTCTTTGTTTGCATAGTAAACAGAAAAACACACCTTACAAAGAACTTTGTAGGACTCCCTGAAAACCAGCCCAAAAGAATGTGAGGCTGATAGAAAACCCTGGCAATTTAACGTAGGCACAGTGTACTGAGCTGTGGAGTTCTACAGCTCAGCCTTTTCAGATGTTCACTGTGATCATCCCATAAATTAAGGGTTGATTGATCTGAAAAATGTGGGGCTACGTACCCTGTTAGTAAGTGAATATTGTGCTTGTGCCCTCTCTACTTGACAAACTAGAAAGCCTAGTTCAGTAATTTAAGCGAAGTATCACTCTCAGTGTTGCTTTTGCTGGTTTAACCAGGCAGTAACTTGTCACTTTTGTTGGACTCTATACAGGCTCCTATTGAGAAGAAACACAAGTTTGCTTTCTGGGCTTTTTTCTTCCTTTGGTGTCATTTGGGTGCAAAAAGGTTATTCAGATCAAAACTCTGTTTTGTACATGAAGCTGTTGGAATCTAAACTAGTAACTTCTAATAATGTCTAAGAACACATACTGTGAGATCGTTGAAGCCAGTCATGGGAGACTAAAGTTTTCAATAAAAATGCAGCACAGAATCCTCAATAGCACATCAAGAATAAGGGGTAGCAGAGGGAACTACATGCTATAGTAGAGGAAATAATAATGATTAAGGTGACTGTTCTGCTAATAAATAATAAATCAACAAGAGAGTCGACTGATAATAATACTATCAAGGAGCAGAAAAGAGTCTCTCTGCAAAATAAGGATTTTACTCAATGTGAACAATTTAGCACAGCTCTGAAGATTTTGCTCTAGTTGATCAAAGAGAATTTTATGATCAAAGGTGCTTTTTAGAGATGTAAAGGAACAGTGAGAAAATAACCTTTACTGAGTGAGCATAAACTCAATATGTAATTCATGACCTCTAACAGCATAAAATCCTATATCGTGGACAAAAAAATATCAGTCTGTACCTACCTTAGGACATACTAAAGGGAAAAAAAGCTCTTTTTTTTCTTTTGTAAGAAGAAAAGGAATGGGCCAGCCTTGGGAGAGATGTATGAGACAATATTTTTAATGTGACTAACAAAATGTGCAGGAAGGAAGAAAAGAGTTGGTTTGGACTTTGTTTTGTTTTGTTTTCGTTTTGTTTTGGTTTTGTTTTGTTTTGTTCTTCCACATTTGAGGATCCTTCACAATTGGAAAGAGGATGAGTCTGTATAAGATGATCTGGTAGGAGCTCAGCTTTCCATTATCACAGGTTAATAAGAACAAACAGAACAAACAGTGCTGTTGGGACTGTAGAGAAATCACCAAATAAATAAGAATTACCTGGCTTCTCACTCATGACGGTTCAAAGCTTGGCTGAGGATTCTTAGCTCAGCACTCTGTAAGGAAGTGCACTCTTCAACACCTGTGATACAAGAAAGCTCAAAATGACTGAAATAATCTCAAACAGTATGGTTTAGGATTTAATTTACATTTATTCTTAAACAAATTACTATTGAACAAGCAAAATAAATCTCAGATACTCTACTGATAAAATGCACCTACAAAGAAGTCATGGACCAGCAACATGAGAATATGTCCATTGTGGTTACATCATCTAGTGCTGATAGCCACGTACAGGTTATATTTATTTGTGTCATCCAGATATGATTCTGTACAGACAAGACTAGATTTAAACCTGTTGTACATATTAAAAGAAGCTGTGTTCGCCCATAAATTGGTGCTCCTAATAATGCATTGCTGAATCCCCAGTTCCTGTCTGGCCTTTGTTGCTTTTACTGTAGGGTTATTCACACCCTGCTATTGTCAGAGGGGTTCAACCCTGCTGTTTTTTGTTCCTGTACACACTCTGCTTCTGGAAAGAACTCCTCACACCCGGGCTTTTGGCAGGTGGCAGGTGTTTGACTATGCAAAGAGAGACACACTTACTCCTCCTGCAGCCCTTATTCTGCTCCAATAGTAGAACTAAATTAACAAACAGAAAACCATCCCCTTCCTCCTGTTGAAGCCACTTACTTGGCATTCATCACATGGCCAATATTACTCCATCATTGTTTTCTCAGGTGTCTTCATATAATTTATTTTTATTAATGAGGTTTTGATGACACAGCTCCAAGTCACAGCTAGTATGAATAACAAAAATTATTTTCTCAGCATAGATACAGGCAGAACCTCTAGCTATTTACATCCTTGTACAGATTTAGCTAACTTACACTTCAAAATTTACTCTGTGAAATGCCACCTTACTGTGAGGAATGTTTCTTTGTTAATTTTCCACAAATGAATTTTGATGAGAGTTGATCCTGTTAAAAAAATTCAAAGTAAGGACTTACAAATTTTGAGTGGCTGCTGAAAAAAAAGTATATAAAATATAATATTTGATTTTCAAGGATATTGTAATAATTAGTTGAATATAATGTTTAAGACCATAGGCTGTCTCGAGAGAAGGATTTTAGGAATTTCAGTGTTTTAATGATTTAATATCTTACCAGCTAAAAGGTCAACATCACAAATTATCTAACAAATAAACAATGTACATTCTGATCTCTGAAAGGTCATTAGGTTTCAAACATCTAATTGCAAAGGGGATTTTGGATCCTGGAAAGAAAAGCATTCTTACACTCATTAGCAGTGTGTGGAAACACGTAGCACCCATCTCCTGGACAAGTGATCCGAGGGAAGAGAACAGGTGAAAGACTGGAGTCATTAGCAATGCCTGGCTGAGAAGTTTAACACCTCAGATCTCACCTGTTTGCATGTAGATAAAAAGTGTATATATTAAAAACCTGAAATGAGAATTCAGTATTTTTCTTTATGAAAAGGTGTTCTCTTTTCTCTCGGTCTTTGTTTTGTTATCTGTGGTATAAAAGTCTTCAGTAGGCCATAAAAAAGCAACAGTTTGCTAATGAAATAGACAGTAGTTATTCTATGTTAAAAATAATGTTACTTCAAAGCAGTTATTCTGAAATGTCTTAAAATCAACTTTATATTATAAAGGAATAGGAAAATAAAAATTAAGTACAATAACTTGCAGTTAAAGTAAAATTGCATGAAGATATAAACAGAGTCATTTTCCATGTTTGCTCCTCAGTCTATTTTCTCATTTCATATACTGGATAAAATAAGTGAATAAATAATCCTGGAAGAAGGAACCATAACGCAGAACTTTCTGGCTCTGCATTAGGGTTCTAATCACCCTCCTGCAGAGTCATGCCCATTGTTCTACTCGCTCTCTTTCCAACCCAGTCATTTTTTCATTCTTTGTTCCATTTTAGCACAACTTCAGTGAGAGGGTGAAGACTGCTTCTATATTTCTGTGGAGACCTTCTTCCCTTCTCTGTAAAATGCCATGAGCCTGGTAAGTAGAGCTCATGACTCAATGCTGAGAGGAAAGACCGAGACCTTCAATCTTCCTGGACTTTTAACCATTGAAATATCATTGTCTAACCGTTAAGACCCTGTACAAATCCCCCTGCACTGTGGGATTCATTCCAAAACAAAGCAGCTAGAGTTCCATTTTGTGAGGAACCTTTTCCAGTTTGTGTGTCCAGAGCATTCTGGATGCAGCCTACTGTACCAGGAAAGAGAATCTCTTTTCCAGATCTCAGTCTGAAGAACCTAGGCCTTTTACGTGTTCTTCAGGCCATTTTAGTTCAACAGTGAGATTTTAAAACATTGAATAGCTACTAACTAGGGGTCATTCAAGTTACATGACTAGCTTTTTAAGCTTTGATTCCTTCTGTGTCCTTCTAGGCCTGGGCTATCCTAATCAGAAACAATCTACAACTTATATGTGATGCTGAATGCAAATCCTGCTCTGGATCCTAGTTGTATCTCTTTTTTCTTAAAGCACAGACAAACAACAGGCTCAGTACCAAGTCATCAATTCACTTTCAAGAGAGGCTGTTATATTTGAATGAAGAGGAAAGGAGAAACTCTTCACACTGCCAGTCAAAGTCTCACCTGAAAGCACCTGGTCCCAAATGAATCTGGCACCTGCCTATGTGAAAAGTCTTTCCCTGTTGTCCTCTTTGACTCTCAGTGGAGTAGTATGGAAAAGTCCTCAAACAGGTCTTAGGTGAGACGAGGCAAATGTCAGATTCTGCTTGGAGACATTGCTCTTAATTGTCACTTCTCAGCCCAGGCCAATACTTCATTATATAAGTACCTCAAATTTGTTCCAATTCCAAGTGAAATAGGTTAGCTTAAGCTCAAGCTCCAAAACAAGTAGGAAAAACATTTGACAGCTGGCATGAATCACAGTGATGATGAGGCAACTTAAGAGTTTTGTTTCCTGCAAACTTCATCACAGACCTTAAAGACCTGAACTATAATCTGCTTGACTCCACTAAGTGAATGTCTAATCTCTGGCAACTTTACTAAGAAAGGAAAATATGAGCAGTTTGAAGACTGACACGGAGCAACCATGCACATCAGGAGTGTGCACTAAGGACCTCCATTGCAAAATGCATTTGTTCAATGTCCTTCTATCTTATACATGTTAACAGGATGTCAATCCAAGATCTCTGTTGATTGTCAATTTTTATTTAATATTTTGATTTTGTAATCTCCAGAACACTGTGTGTAAATTCCTGGTTTTCATCAAGTGCTAGAATAAGTTAGTAAGTTTTTAAGGCTTACCAAGGTACCCTATGGAGCAAGATTTTTTTCCACTTTTGCTATTTACATTGTAGTTTTTAGGAGGACATGAAAGACCTGACTTCACTACTGTCGTGGTTCTGGCCAGGACAGGGTTAATTCTCCTCTGCAACCCACCACAGTGGTGGTGAGGGAGAAGTGGGCCAAGCAAGAGGTACATGGTCTGGGGTGTTTCAGTGGGAACACTAAATTGGGGAATACCATTCCTAAAATACAACAACTACTGAATTTGAATCTACTGAAAAAAGGAACTGGAACTGTTCTTGAAAAAGCATGGTAAGTGCACATGAAAATGCAGTAGTTAGAAGATTGAAGGAAAAAAATGCCTGTGAATTGATCAGTCATAAAGATCTCTAATGGGAGCTGGAAGAGAAAAGGTCAGCTAAGAAATCTAATAAAAAAGGAACTTGTGATTTTGTGCTCTCTCCTATTTCCATGGTTTTTGTTCCCTCCCACTCAGTTTCATCTTAAAGGTGTAAATGATGCAAGTTTGTAGTAGATCTGGATTTGCTTATATTTATACTGAAATTTATCTCATTGTATCAACTCCTTGCATTCTCAATGTAAATGTGTTTACAAAACCACCTATCCACCTGAATATTTGTATATAGCCAAAACCTCTGAAGATTTACAGTCTGAGATTCATTAACTTTGTTCTTTAGTAGTCTTTATTTAGAAGAATAAAATATGAAGAATTTACAAGAATATGACTGTAAATGGAAAGTGATGGCTTTAATTAAACTTAAGGATGAGAAAGAAGGCTGAAGGTTTTAAACAAATTTGAACTTATTACTGAAATGCCTGCTTGAATATATTACTGAAATGTCTATTCAAACCATCAGTTTTTTCTCAGAGATATTTTCATACCGTATTTGGTAAAAAAGACTTGGAATAGCAACAGTAATATAGAAGCTGTATAGGAAAAAACAATATAAAAAGAACCAAAACCCGTTGGCCAATATGGTAGCTCAGAAGAGAAAGCCTGCCTGCTTAAAATTAAAAATATGCAACTGTGACAGTGTTGGGAAGAACACATTTTCATTCAGCTCAAGGCTCAATATTAGCATGCAAAGAAGCTGAGGACGCCTTTTCAAAGCGTAAGTATTTATGAAGTAGATGGAAATGACTCCAGATCAGTTGGTTAGAGCAGGGTGTTAATAATGTCAAGGTCACAGGTTCAATCCCTCTATGGGCCATATACTGAAGGTTTGGACTCTACCATCCTTGTGGGTGCTTTCCAACTCAGATCCTGCAAATGCTTCAGCTCAGTAAAATTACAGGGGAAGTGAAATTACTCAAGGAAATATTAGAGGACTGAGCCTACAAAGTGCGTAGGCAAAGGACAGATAGGAATCCAGGGGCTGCGGAAATTTACCTCCCCCCTGCCCCAAAATGACTATAATTTTCTTTTGCTTGTGGCAAGACAGAAATCGACCACTGGCTTAAGCATCAGCAGAGGCTGGTTATTGACCAGTTAATTAATCTATAGCTTTGAACTGAGCACCACTTCTGTGTTGATACTACTGATTTTAATAGCACAGATAAGGTTGATGATTTATTTGTAAGATTTCTTTTATAAAATTGTGACTTTTCATGCCTAGGTGAGGGAATTCAGATGAGATAAAAGCTGTTACTTGGTCAGACACAAATGTTCTTACTGGTGTGTTTTCCCCTCCCTTTTTTCTTCCTTTAAGGAAGAGCAGGATTTTAAGTAATTCATTGGAAATTAAGACATTGGTTTTCAAAAATGTAGAAGCATTGACTTTTTATCTGAAGATGCTGGTTCACTTGCCTGTGAAATCACTTTCTATAGGAGCCTGCATCATAGACATAGGAGGAATTTCTCGGGTTATCACAAATTTATATGTTAGCCTTTGTAGATTCACACCATCAGTTAAAAATGTTTAATTCTAATTCCCATAATCTTCTAAAATCTCCTTGTGTATGGATACTTTGTGGATAAAAGGGGGTACAAGTATTCAAAATACCATGTTTTTCTGACCTCAAAACATTTCATTGAGATTATTCCTATATAATGGAGATGGAAAACACCTGAGGTAGACACGTTAGCTCTGGCATAATGTATTCTGGCACACCTTCACAGAGATTCAGGCTTTAGTTCTTGCTGTGATGCTATGCTGTCTCCAGGTGCATATGCTGTATGTCTCATGTGCTGATGCTATAGTCTGAGGGGGAAGAGATAATGTCTTTGTGCCAACCTCATTGTTCAATCTAGCAAAGCTCTTCCAGCAGTGTTACCACATTATGATGGACCTTTCAAAACTTACTCAGCTGAGGGAAATGCAATTTTTGTAAATAATAAAATAAACTCGAACTTTATGAAAAAATCTCACAGAACTGACCTTTAAATGTTCTAAACACCAGTAGTTCTATGGCATTACAATTTATTTAACCTTTGAGAGAGTGTTCATTTAAGTCACTCCAGCTTTATTGCTTTTTAACTGTAAGAAAAGGAATTATGTCACAAAAGGTGGTTTTGTTCTCATTGGATAACAAACTTCACTGCATTTTATATTTTTAGTCATTCGTTTACAGGACAAGTCATTTGGTATGCATAGCTCAAAGTCTCTCTGATTTTTATTTAAAATACTATTTTCAAGACTACATAAAAAATATTTGCTATGCGTTTTTCCTCCTTCATAGCATTGCCCTCTAAGATTTCTAATCTAATGATGCAGGGCTTAATGAGACCAAGTGACTCTGCTATCATCTCAGGGCTTATTTTATCTCTTTAATATAAGATTAACCATAAATTTCAATCGTAATGGTGTTGCATATCAGAATATTAAAGTAATAAATACTAATAGTCATAAGAGTAGAAGACCTTTCAGTCAATTTGCTGCATCCTTTTTCTTCTTGAAAAGGGTCTGTTCTAATCTCCATTTCAAGAGCAGTGTTTAAAAGGTCTTATTTCATGCACAGAATTGAAATACTCTTTTGTTGTGTCTAAGACAGGTTCCTCCTGAAAAGCCAAGTGGTGTTTATTTGCTGGAAAGAGAGCTTTTGGCCTGAAAAAAAATTGGGAAAGGGGGGACAATGGTGCTCTTTTGCTTTTTTCTTCTGAACAGTAATATCTGGACTTTTGAGCGTACCATTCCTCTGAATATTTAGAAAAAATACAGTGCTTTTCCACTTATTGTTCAGGCTTTAAAATGGAGAAAAAAAACAAGACCATTTTCATGAATGCAGAACCAATTCAGGATGCCATTATAGGTGCTGTGTTTGTGCACAGGAGTCCTACATCTGCTTTGGAGTCCTCCACAAGAGGGATTTAAAGCATTGTTGGGAGCATCTATCTGTAGATCTACATCTTCAGCAAGATTTTGAAACTGAGACATACTATCACCTTTCATAGTAGAGGTCATTGAGAGCCACATAAATTTGGGTCAGAAGTGCTTAATAGTATAAGTTAGATCTATCATTAAAGATGAGAAATCTCAAGGTAAATGTTGAAGTGCTCTTTTGTCATTCACATGAGTGGTTGGCCCTGAAAGCCATGACATATAGAGCTGCTAACTGATCCTGTCCCTCAGCTGTTTTTTCATCCTGTGTGAATGACCTATTGTTTGACAAGATCCACTGAAATCACCAGAGACTTTCAAGCCAGTTAGGTCAACTTCAGCATTTCTGTAAATCCATCTTCTCATGAGCAGAAAGATATACACGTCCAAAACTATATTTGTCTTTTTTGAGTAGCTAAACAGCCACATAATTTATTTTCAAATATAGAAGTCTCTATGAATACCTTGCCACTTTAAATTCTATCAAATATTATACACTTTCCATAAGTGTACTGCCTAAGTTGAATGCTTTTAATGAAAATATTAATGCATATTTAATGAACAGGGTTTATAGCACACTTTTAGATTTTAACTTCATCCAGTATATCTGAAATGACTCTGAAACTTTTGACTTTTATCAATGTTACACGTTCCAATCATCAGTTATGTACCATAATCACCAGAATATAGTGCTCACCAGACAGAATTATATTAGATGAGAAGCATAATACAACTTTAATTGGTTAATAATACACCTGCATGATTAACTTTTGAGTATGTATAAGTCATATTTCTGAAAAAATAATATGTTCTACTAGTACTTTCCATCTATCAAACTATATGATTTTTTTTAATTCAATTTTTTTTAACTTCTGTTTTTATAATTTAAAAAAAAAAAGACCCAGTAAATAATCTCAGATCCCTACCTACAGTGTAATTCTGATATGGCAAGTGAATTTATAATCACAAAAACAGTTAAAAATATGTTTTCTTGCTTTGTTAGAATTTATGACAATATGGTAACAAGTATTACCATTGCTATTCCTTTCAGCTAAGTTTTTCATAAAATCCAAGCATAAATTTTCTACTTGGATGGATTCTTACAGCTATTTCACAACATGATACAGCAATCCTTTATATTCTATGTTATGTAAAGAACATAGATGACGATAAGGTGGAAGTCTGTCTATCTATACTATGAAGACTTGCTGTATACTATGAAATATGAAAGCCTGTGCAGGGAGGAGGACTCTCTGAAAATAACAACAAAAAAAGTGCTTAACAAACTTCTACGCTTAACAAACTTCTACATGTACCAGTTGAAACGTGGAGAATGACACATCAGTACAGAAACCTTTATAAATGTGGATTGTAGTATTCCTTAGAGAAGTGAGAACAGAGAGATATGATAGCTTTGCCTCAGCTGTGACATAAGAAGGGTTCAAAGACAACTCTGTGGAATTGGTTTGAAAGTGACTCCTGCCCTATCCAAATTCAATCAGGTAGGCCGTTTTGGACAACAGGATGAGATAGACAGACAGCTGCAGTGCTTCTTCTTTACTTTTCCTCTGAGCATCTCCTCAGTGTGGATACCCAGACATAGCTAAATTTCAGTGCATGCTTCCTCCTGTACATTTTCCACTTATAGGCTGGAAAGTATGGTGGGCTCCTCTTTCACACAATCTATTCTAATCTCAATGGGACTCTTTCACAAAGAAATTTTTGTTATTTCTTCCTGGTTTTCCTGATATCTACAAGTAAAGGTTAATTCTCTCCAGTGTCGGGCTGTATCTGTCTCTGCAAGGCCAACGTTTTGTTTAGGAAATGTAGATTGGATATGTAAAAAACATACAAAGAAGATATATATTTCCTTTAGTTGACTTCTCAGTTTTTTCATTGCCTTTTTTAACTCATGGAATCATGGAGCACCCTAAAATTGTCCATGCTTCCTCTGTTCCAATACATTGGTACAATATCTTTCATTGTAAATTGTGCTTTCAAGGCCTAGTTAATATAAAGCATCTGAGATGTTTAGGGAGAGGAGATATTTGCTCTAATGCAGCAGTATGACTAAGAAAAAAGAGCTTCAAAGAGACTTTCTAATGTTTTAGAATTTCCAAGTTAAGAAGAAGCTGTTAAATATTTGGGGGAGGGAATAACTTATTTTCTGCAAATGAGTCTATCAGTTAATAGAAGCAATGTAACACAATTAAAATTAGGTGGCTAATATAGGCAGAGGTTTCCATCTGGCATCTTATTAATAGAAGAAAAACAAGAACAATAAACAATTTCTCTAGACTGATGGTTTCTTCCCTTCATTGAATCTCAATACTAAATGTAATTAGGATCTCTGAGCCCCAATGACTAATAGAAATTTCTCTCTTCAGCTTCCCTTTGTGCAGACTAATGAAGTAAGTAAAATATCTTTGTTGTCTACTGGAGAAGTATTCTAGACTTTAGCTTCATGTCAGGCATAAATCAAGCCTCACAGTACTTTATATCCTCAGACTATCCCAAGGAAAGAGAAATTAATCAAGAATAACGCCATTAGTGAATGCCTGGAGGGCAGCCATCTTATTCTTTTAAACCAATGAATAAACTGCAAGTATACAATCAGAGTTTTAATTGATTAATGTTTGCACAGAAAAGGAAAACAAAGACAGTTATAATGTTCTTTTTAACAATTGAAAAATATTCTGACTCCAAGTTTTTATTGCTGAAATCTATCACGTTTTGTATCCTGCTGTTTCTCACAAATATTTTGTTCCTAATTTCATGTGTTTGTTTATATACTCATCACATGCTTTATAAAAATTAATAAAAAAGAAAGAAAAAAAAAAAAGAGAGACAAGTCCTTATGCCAAAGATTCATTTTAAAATATTTCAGGACATAAAAATACATTGTAGGATTTATGTTTGGGTATTTTGGGATGCTTTTTTTCAGTATTCCATGAGAAATACTTGTATAATCTGTAACTAAAATTACTCTAAGGACCTGATGAACAAGTTATGATGATTCATGTACTTGCACTTGCTTGCACTTTCTGTTTCAGTATCAAGATTGTTGGATGCCAAGCTCTGATTTGGGGATACTTTGGACCATAAACTCTTTCCTGAGATTCTGACTTCCATCAGCCTAGATATATATTTCTACTCAGATACATCTGTGTTTCTGAGAGTTTTTCCTCACTCTATTATTAAAAAATAAAGTACATAATACTGTAACATGAAAAGCTGCCGCAGCTTTGTGTTCAACTTGGCACTGGGAAGTTTTCTAATGCAATAATCTCTATTTTAATTAATTTATTTAAATATCCAGAAAATAGCTATAAATTACCTCGTGTCAAGACTCATGTTTCCTGTAACGATTTTTGAAAGAAATGTAAGATTACAGTCACATGAAATTATTGCGGTATTGTAAACCTACCTTCTACAAGATACTTCCCTATTATTTGATCCACATTACTTGACTTAAGGCATGTTATTATTTACTCTTCCAAGAGAACTCAGATCTATTAATAGTCCAGACTTATAAAACACTGAGAAAAACCCTGGGGTTTTTCTATTTTTTTGATTAAGTGAATCACATTCTTTTAAGGGACTTATTTTCAAACATTCTTTGGTAAAAACGGTTATAACAATGTGATCTAAGAGAATGAAAAATTCCATGTTGCACAATCCAGATCTAGTTTTAAGTCATTTTAAAGCATGATAACTGGTCAAAATTGAAACCATCTACATTTATCAGGAAAACTCTAAAAACAAAAAGCACAAATAAAATGAATGGAGACAGACAGTAAGTAAAATAAAATTATCCATCAGCTAACAAAAATTGTTACCTTAGTGTTGTAATGCTAGATTTAGTTTAGCAAGCTGCAGCTTTCTTGAAAGCTCAGCAGAGCTGTTTAGGGCAATGCAACCCAGTCGCTATCCGGTAGTCCATTTCTGACTCCTCTGCGGTTTTGCTCCAGCCAGCTATCAGCCTTACAACACAGGGATGGTGAAGGAGGCGAGAAGGGTCTCTCATGAGGATTTGAGAGGACTTTAATGACATCTTGTCCCCTCAATCCCCAGAGACACCTCGTGATCCTGGCGCAGGAGGGTTTTGTCAGGGGTGCAGGGATGCTCCCAAGTCAACTCAGTACTCTCTATTTTAGCTTTTCTCTGGAAGTATTTATTCCACTTTTATGTGTGCCATGGTTTTCAAGGAGTTTGTTTGATCATAAACTAGTTTATCAAAAAGTGTTGCATTGGGACTGTGAGGACCATATATGGTCTAATATAGGAGGCACCTGAGGTGATCACAGTTTCCTGCTCCAGAGAAAGTGTAATCTATAATCTCCAGATGTAATTACAGCAAAATTTGTAGGTGTTATGATGCAATCAGATTAGATATTCACACATTAGACGTTATGAACTGGCTTCATTAAAAGAATTTTTTTAAAATGAATAGTGGAGAAGAACGATCGTGCCTTCACACAGCACATCCTAACTTCTGGCTGTTCTACAGTGTGTATCTGTCTTTTTAAGGGAAAGAAATTGATCTCTTTCAAATACCTATGGAGTATTGGTACTGTATTTTTCTCCCCAGCTGCTTGCAATAGAACATATAAATTAATCTTGCTCTGAATGTTTAGGCTTATCATTGATACCCACTGAAAGAGGGACACTTTACATTCCCTAGATTTATAAATTGGGATTTGGAGCCGTTCAGGCTTATTTGTTCCTGGAGAGATTAATCTTGCTAGCCTTGATCTCTATGCTTCGTCAAATACGGGTCATGTACTTTAGTGCTGCCTCTTACTCTTTCTACCAATTATATCCATATGTGCTTTTCCTCCCATATTTCACTATAAATACATTAAAATAGCAAATTTCACTATAAATACTTGGAAAAAACAGGCAAGGAGAGTTACTTAGTGTTGGAGAGAAACTAGATATTTAGTATAGGCATATTATTTTAAAATCATCTTTCATTACATGGTCCCTCACTCTTTTCCCTCAATTCCCTACATAGCCTGGGCAGATAATATGAATGACATTTAAAAGGCTTTTCCATGCTTCTCTTAGAAATTACTTACGTACATGTAAATAACATCTGAATAAACATGATTCTTCTTAGTAGTTTATTTTCTGTATTTTTTAACTGTCTTTTTTAGTGTAGTTTCAACTTAAAACAGGAATTTTGCTTGCTACATGAATTCAGTTGATACATTCATTTTATTTCTATGGTACTTAAAACTATTTCTAGTTTAAAATTCAAAATGGTCTCAGGAAAGAGGATTGTTTCTAAAACCAGATCGATATACTGCTTTTGGAAGTAATCAAAATGAGCCCTTTAATAGATCTTCTGTCTTTAAAATAAAATACAAATATTCTTTGTTATGTATTTGCTGAATAAAAATTTAAATCTAAATATTCTCAAAGGTGCTTACTTTGGAAGTTTTTAAATATGTGTGGCAGTGGTAGGATCAAAATGAGTAACAGTCTAAATATTGCATAATTATTTCTTTCTCCTTCTGAGATTAATGTACTTTCAGAAACACATCACTCAAGTTCTTTCCCTGACCTTTAGGACATCCAGCAGTCAAGATTCAAGAATGAATGGGATTCTAATGGATACTCATTCCCATTAAATGGCATGTAGATACAGTATTTCTTTAATATATTCTTACCCTGCTCATAATTTTTCTGTTCAGCCCTATTGTTTCACTGGGAAAACTGAAAAGCTGTAATGTGCAAAATTCTTGGTGATTAAGTAATTTGGAGGAGGAAATTCAAAGACATCAGAAGATCAAAGTGATAATAGTCAAAACAAATGAAGCCTGCATTTGTTGCCCAACTTCTGCTTAGAGAAAACTAATTTTATTGTTTTTGTGAATGCAATGCTCTTTGGCAATAAGGAGTTACAGTATCTTGTTAAAGGGGGAGGGTTATAATATTTTGAGGGTTATTCCATTCATTTAGGACCATTACAAAATCATTAGTTTTGTAATACTAGAAAAATCATGTGACTTTTTGTTACCCTTAATATTACTGAAAAGTCCATTTATACTTTTCAGGCAAGAATGTGCCATGAAAGCCTTTAATTAAATTCATTAAAAATTGCACTGCGTTGATTATTCACCCTTACTTACCTGAGACATGATTATACAAAATAGGATAATCTGTTCCCTGGCTGTAACTTAGATAATAAAGTATCTAACAGGAGTTGCCATGGTAATCAAAGTTTAAAAAGTGCTTTTTCAGTCAGGAGTTCAGAAATTAAAGGACTTGTAATGTTGTTACTTTTCTGGAGCAGAGGTCTGCTTCCAATGGTTTTAGAAGCTTGTCAGAAAAAGTAATGTGATTCTTAAAAACTTCACTTTTACCGTGTTCTTTACAGAAATACTTCTAAATTGTATGCTAATTACCCCTTTCCTAAACTTCTGTGTTCCAGTTATCTTGAGTTTTGCTTGACAGAGAGGAACTAAAAGACAGAGGTCTAAGACAATTGATTATGAAGGTACCTAAAATTAGGGCACTTGCAGTTGTTACTCTCTTGCATTGAATTGTGAACAATGAATTTAAGAATCTAAAATTCTGTTTGGACTGACACTGTTCAGCAAGTTCATTAAGTGTGAGGAAAAAGATGATGATTATAAATTACAGAGATGCTACAGTGCTTTGTGGACAAGTGAGCTGTGGCAGAGTCCATTCTGTATTTTTGTTATTGTCCTAGGTTACAGTGTAAGATGTAACCAGTAGTATGTATTCTATTATCATCTTCACAAGCTGTTAAAACAGGTGGGGCAGTATTCGTTATCTCCTACCATGACTCATCCTTGATAACTCCCTCCGGGGACTATCTCTGTTTAATGGGCAATCAAGCACCCACCACATGACTCACAGAATTACACCTATGTAATTGTGAGATGCTCTGCCCAGGAGGAGGAGCCAAGCATTCCCACCTGGATATAATCCGGGGTTCAGAATAACACAAGCAGTCCTTACCTACTGGATTCCCAGAGGACAGGAGCTACCACTGGACCTTCAGGTGAAGACCAGACCCTTCTGTAGGATCACTGCTTCAACAGGATCACTTCATCTGGAGTGCTACCACCACCCTGACTGTCAGGTTGTATCCTGACTCTGGCAGTGTTCTTGTACTATTGCATTTATTTTAATTTTCCTATTAAATTATAAATCTGACTTGTGATCTCCCAGTGGTTTGTTTTCAAATTAGTACACTTATGAATATAGGACAGGAATAATTTCTGAAAGTAAACAAAACCAAACAGAAACAGTCATAGAGCAAAGAAAGAACAAATCAGCCAGATGTAACAGTTTTAGATGTTATGCCACTGTATCAAACTTTTCTGAGTCTCAGGGTCTGTAGAAAGTTATAACACTGAAGGTATGTTGTACACTATTTCTAAAGGTAAAGAATGAATTTTCAACATTCTAAACATTTAAGGAATACCTACAGAATCATATAAACCCCATAATCGTATTCCACAAGAGTAGACAAACATTTACAATACTTGCTCAAATGACTGGTATTATTGTATAATGCATATAATAATATTTCAGATCCTTTTGTGCAAATGTTTCTGTGAAATATAAGAGGCTATTTCCAATAATCACTTTTACATTGGGAAAGTAATATTTTTATGTGAATGAATGATCGATGTTAATTATTTTTTAATCTTTCTCTTAAAATAATAGCTCCGCTTTGTGCTCTGCTTCAAAAATATTTTAATTTATATATCCATTCTCATAGAACAGACAGCAATAATAAGGAATGAATAGGAAAGAGAACAATTCATCAGGAACTCACTGAAATTTGTTTGTCTACATGATTTAAGCAAATACTAAAATCCAAAATGTGTTCACATCTCGTCTTGGACAGAAAGTTGGATCAAATTCATCAGACTGTATTTGTAAGTAATACTCCATCAAACTCTAATTAAAATTCGCTAAAGTAGTGATCACAGGGCAGCATTACATCGTAATTAAATAGAAAGTAATAATCTAAAATGTTAAAAAGTAAAAATGTTAAACATCTCCCATTTTGCTTTAACAATGAAATTAATCATATTTTAAATCAAAGTTTTCAATTTGTAGGATTTATTTCAGTGAAGAAGTGAGAAATAACTCCTTTATAATTACTGTAAAAGAGATATTAGGAGGGAAGGACTCAATATTCCAGGCCAGATTGCAGTGAAATAGCAAGAACAGCATTTAAACACCCTGTCCACCATATAGCATAATAATGGTTCAGAGCACAAATACTCCACTTGCAATGGATCACATTGAGGTCTCCAGGTTTTGATCCCTTTAAAGCGTTTGCTTTTTAAGATGCACAGAAATATTTAAAATCTGATTCTCTTTTTCTTTAGCTTAATGTACAGGTATGTTTCTACTGGTAAATGAGGCATCCCTTGAAGAGCTCTTGGGGTACAGAGGCCACCTGACATGACAATCTCTCATGGCAGTTATGTGAAGTCTCTTAGCCACCAAAGTGGGGTGACTGCATCCAAACTGGCTCTTAAGTGTGCCTGGAACATTTTGGCTAAAATAACATCTGTGAATTCATTGGAAAACCACTAATTGCCAAGGGCCATAGGAATCCTGGAAAAACTCTTACATTCCAGTCAGTTAGGAGTGTTGCTGGACACAATTTAATTCAGTAAAATAGGAAAATTGCAAGTTTTTATCGGAACTTTTTCTGTTCTAACTTTTTCCAGGATTTCTAATCTAGGAATTCAAAGTGGTGAGAAATGTCTAATAAGTCTCACAAAACATACAAACTTAAAGCTCAGTTGTAAATAAATATATACACTATATAAAATGTATTCCGTTTGTTTTTCCCTCTTCAAAGGCTTACAATAATGCATTCTTTTACAAGAAAATATTTGTAAGTTAATTTTGTTATTCATCTTCATACTGTAAAAGTATATCAAATTAGTAATTTCTTTAAATCAATATTTTTCTTTTGGGGGTAACTCAGTTTTGTATCCTGTTAACTGTGAATAAACTAGCTTCTTTTTTTTTTTTGTAAAATTTAACACTGAGAATACAGTAGAAGAGTCTCTATGGCAATCTCTATAACCTAGAAAAGGAGTTCAAGCCACTACTTAATTCAAAGAACTTTTACTATCCTTTACTTATTCTTAAACCAGCTAAGAAATATTTGACTTACACTTTTATCTGGCATTAGTTTTTAAGTGTTGACCTGACATTCTTAGTACATATTTAAAAGTGCAATGCTTTTAAAATGTCAAAAAACTTTTAAGTGTTGTCCAAAAAATTAAGACCTTGTGATAGAATATGAGGAAAATTTAAAAGAAGCTAAAAGCTCACAGCATTTAGAGCCATGTTAATCATTAATAAAATGAATGAAAATATACTTAAAAATAAAACATATTGAAAAAAGAACTTATGGTACAGCATATATTTATGTGCAGTTAAATAAAGTATGTATGGTATAGTTCTTGGATAGGTGTTCAGTGTAAGGTTGTGCATTTGAAGCCAGACCTGCTTCTCACCAGGTGGAAAAGGAAAAAAATATTCCTTTGTTGTCTTTTATTGTTTGTTTTTCTATTTATTTCAGGCCAGATCCTCAAGTCCCTAGCTAGTCTTTACTGCTACAAAACTCACATTATCAGGAGTATTTCTCTTGATTAAAGAATGAGTCAAGTAAATTTCCTCCACTATTCTAATTAGTAAATGTGTCATTTGCTGCAAGGATATCCCAGTAGACAGGTTTCTGATTAGATTCATATGTAGCACACATAAGGAAAATACATACTGTGCTAACGAAAATATGGGATTTAAACATTGTAACTGTGACTTTGGAGATCTAAGCATTTAAGACTTTAAAAAGCCTTCAAGTTAATTTGACTTGAAATTTGAAGAAAATAACGAAAGGTCTGTTATATGTGTAAACACCTATAACCTATAGATGCAGGACAATCTTTTTCCACAATATTGACAAGAATTTAAGCAGACAGTTCAGAGAGAAGTAGCAGCATGGGTGGGTAATCAAAACTCATTAAACTGGTGAGATGAGGGATGTGAGTGAGGAAGGCTTGAGCATTAATGCCAGGCACACTGAAATACCATGGGTTTTGAGCTGAAAAATATATGTTTGAGAGGATACTTACATCAGTTTTTGTAATGAAGTCTTCCAGCATCCTTGCCTACTTTGAGCATATTGTTTTAGGCATGATAATTTTTAGAGATACTTCCAGATGCTAAGCAGTTCCTGTAACTTTCATAGTATCTTCTACTCTTACTAAGATAATAAGGCTAAAGCCCCTTCATGTGATTAAGCCAATAAAAAATATTGCATCTTTTGCCTAGCACAAAGCGTTTTCAAAAGGAGAAACTGATTGTGGCACTAGACTTGTAGCAGTCTACGGGACCATGGCCAGTCCGAAGGAATGCAATCCCATACCTATGTTTGCACACTAAGCAAGAAATAGGTAGGAAGTGCTCTGGTAGTTTCCAGAGTCACAGTATGTCTAGGCATCACAAAAACTCTCTTGAAAATACAGAACTTTAGAGATGTCTTGAGGCACATAGATGAGGATTTTTTTCCTCTCTCAAAATTACTGCAGCTGAACGTCTGACTTTAAGCTTCCTGCCCCGTTGAGCTGACAATTCTGAATTTGTGATGGCCACTCCTGCAGTGCTGTGAACCTCCTGAGTTACCCTGCTGGGACAGTAAATCTGCTGGAAAGCATAAATTGGGCACTAGGACTTAGATTGATGTTTTAAGGGGTTTTGAAGAGGTAAAAGAGAAATAGAGGTGTTGCAGAAGATAAGGACCTGGAGGATACCTGAATTGATTTCAAGTGTTAGCAATTGGCAACCACTTTGTATCAATTATCAAGCTGTTGCCAGGGCTTAGATTTCAGCTGGGATAAATGAGATGGCATCTTTTTCAGCCAGGTATTTTGATTTAAATCCAGGAAAGCCTTTTATTTTTTAGTAGAAGTGTATTTGTAGGTATAATTTTTCATAACATACGGTAATAAACTGGTAATATTAGCAAAAACAAGAACAGAAGCAGGAGTAAAAATAGTAAATGAGGAAAGTTTCCCTATATTTATTTTCAGACGTTCACTCTCCCACCCAAATGTTTCTAAGTCACGTCTAATATTTCAAGTCAGAACAATAACACTTATCAAATCTAGAATGGTTTGCTTTACTTCTGCGTCCTTGCATTACCTCTGCTTACAGAATTTATAACCCAGTCACATCCAAATATCTGTTTTACAATCTGTCTAAAATACAAAACTTTCTGATGCACCTGTTCTTCCATCTATTATGCATTATCAATTTTCTCTCTTACTCTATCATTTATTTTACTTTGGAAGCTTACCCACTGCTCAAGAGTTGTTTCTACAAAGTTAGAGCAATGAAAGAAATATTGAATAAAGGCTGTAATACAATTGTAAACATTTTAAATTAGTATTTCATCCAAAATCAAATCTACAGTTCTTATTGTATTTGGTTGCTGCACAGATTGCAAGACTCATGTTCTTTCCGAGCATAACATCAATAAGCTATTTTCTCCACCAGCTGCTCGTGTTTGGTTTGTTGTGACTATTAACCATAGAAATATCTCAGTATTGGATCTCACTGAGGAAAAGACTCAAAGCATCTTGATTTCTAGCAGTTGTTGCTGGATATTTCCTGGTTAAAGTCATTCATAGTAATATCAAGTTCTTTGCCAGTCTCTAATATCTATAATTCAAACATGTCCTGCAAACATTTTTATCTATGTTTGTAAATGTATGCATATACATCTGTGGGTAAATGTACATGTATATATATATATATACGTGTATATATGTATTTTTATATGTGTATTCCATTCAGTACTTGAAAAGTAAATCTTTTTTTATAATAATCCACATAGTACAAGGCTATGTCCAGGACAGAGTCACACTTACACAGGTTGTTCTATAAAGGGTCCCTTGGCAGGCACAAAAAAAGTCTTGGAAGCTGCTGTAACTGTTGATATTGCCGGGAATGTTACTGTGAAGTGATGACCAACACCTCAGTTTATTCAGTTGGGCCAGGTTCAGTTGCTTTGAATACAGTGTGGCCAAGATATTACTTATGTGTGAGGAATTTCAGTTAAAGCCCCAGCATTATTGTTCAGGGTAATTGTGGCAGATACTGACTCCTAAATGCCCACTTCCCACGCTGATGTTGCAGCCATATGTTTGTGGGGAGCTTTGCTTGCTGAACGTTTGAGTTTTTTCTCCTGGCAGTACTCTGGCAAGTCCAAAGGCTGAAATACTGTTTTCCCAGACAGAAAAAAGTTTCCATGGACCAGAGCTATCATTTTTAAAGGCACATTCCATGTGACAACTCTAATTTCTCTTAAATTCCAAATGTTAATAGTTCCCCTTGGCTTCCTTATCTTTTTAGTGCACACGTGTATAAACCTAATTTTTTTTCCCAAGCTTACCAATCAAAGCAGTACTTATGATGTAGCATACATGGGTCTACTGAAATAGAAGAAAATGTTAAACCCTGGCAATGTCTCTATATTATCGTAGAGTTTCCTACTAATTAAAGAGTTCTTTCTGATGTATCTAAAATCACAAGAAACTTGACTTTTGAGTGTGACATGACCAATATAATAATCACAGGCAACAAAGAGAAGGAAATGTTCTGCTGACAGATGAATTTTCTTCCCGTATTCTTAGGTTTTGTTTGTTTTCATCGGTCATTTCATGGGAAGCCTATAGGCAAGTAGAGGTATTAGGCAGAGCTGGTTACAGACTGAACTTATGTTTTGAAAGCTGTGTTTTAAAGAAGTCTCTTTGGCTATGGTTTTGTCAAATAATGAAATTTCTTACAATACATTTGGAAACTGGATCTGCTGAAACATAAACACATTTGCATTTGTGAATGTTTGAGAGAAATCTAGACTTCCACCTTATGGAAGTACCTGTGAGTTGTCATCAGCTTGTTGGTGAGAAACTCCTGAACCAGGAAGCACTGCAACAATCAAAAATAATTTTAGACTCTTTTAATCTAATAGGATTATTTTATAAAATAATACAACACTTTAAATATGCATTTTTTTATTATCACATCTCATATATGCAAATTAATTTTCTGACTTAAGAAAAACACCCTTTTTTCCATGGTACAAATGCAGTTTTACAGATTGGAACAGATGGTGGTTTAGAGTGAAGATGTACTAAACTATTATAAAGGTCTAGTTACTGGGATACTGTGTGGTGACAGATGTTAGTAACAGCTTATGAGTTTAGTCTTTTATACTTTCTTTATTGTCGATTTATAGTATATTTCATGCAGTTTGAAGAAAAATAATCCTATTTTCCTATGGTTCCAATTTTTGTGTTGAATTTTTGCTTCATAAAGATTCTTGGATGTTCCTAAGTTTTCAACTACCTTATTGTTTAAATTTGACTTTGCTAACAAGCACTTGAGTACAGAAATAAAATCTAATAATTTATGTTTCTATTTTGATTCCCCTAGAAAAAATGTGTTAAAGGCAACAGTCAGAAGGGTTCCAATGAAGAGAAAAGTGTGAGAGGATGGAAATCTGTACCATGCTCAACAGACTTGAAGTCTGCCAGAGCATATGGGAAAGAGAATCCTTAACTGACAAATCTTTACTGAGAATGAACCTGTTAACCAAAGCAATTTAAATCCAGGCAGTGTTCACTGGAGTGCTCCAGCTGACCTCAGCCTTTTTCTGATAGCAGAGGGAAGCTTTTAAGGGATTTTCACAACCAAGTGGAACTGAACCCATAAGTGCACAGGAAAATGATGCATTTCTTGCAGCTTATTTTTGCCTGAATCCAATTATGCCTAGTCAACAGCCAGCTGTTGCCTCAAAATAGACTAAGCAGGGAACTCTGCAGAAAAGTTGGAAAAATGAAAGCCAGCTAGTTGTAAGAATGGATTAGAATGGTGATTTTTGGATTTCTTTTTTGCAGCTTTGTATTTTCCAGTCTAACCTAGGATTGCTAGATCACTCTGATCTAGATGCCAAAATGGCATTGCCAACTGAGACTCTCTTGAGAGAATTCTTCAGGCAAGTAAGTGGATTACATCTCAAGCACTGTATTGTCCGCAGTCTTCATTTCAGCTAAGCTCTGGTAATTGCATATAGCAGCTGAAAGAGCCCCCACTTTAAAGTGAAAGGTATAAGTGTCTGAAGCGGGGAGGGATTTTCTGACTGTGAGATTTGCCCTGAGAAATTGAAGATGGGTTTTTAAGGAAAGGAAAACAAAGGAACTGTCTCAGAATCTTCCTGGACTGCAAATGGGAAACAGACATTTAAGATGGTCTGTATAGGCATCATAGGATTTGATGGATTGAAGAGGAAGATTGGGTAATTTTGTGGGACTGAAAATAGCAAACACATTCAAATTTATGAGTAAAGTGTCAGTGTGGAAAGAAACTATTTTTTTATAATATAAAGAATAATCTTATAAAAAACAAAAAACCTAACAAAAATATGAGTACAGAGTGGAGTGATGAGAGATAATAGAATAAATGTAGGATAATTTTTTAATTAATGGGAGGACTGAGAATTAACTGCCTTTAAACATTATAAGTCACTTGTTGTCTTTATGGACAGTTGATAAATATTTCATGTACTCAGAGTCATGGAGAATATCTCTATAATGTTGTCATTTTACATGATAATTGTGTCTGTAAAAGGCAAAACTTGAATGTAAACACGGGTTTAGGATTAAACATTAAACTACTAGAATTGTGTTTTGCTCTTATGTTGGTTGTAAGCTGACACTGACCAGCCTGATGGTATTATTGATATTGCTATTCATAGCACTCAGAAACTTAATTCCTGTGTCTACTTTTCCTCAGGGAGACTGCAGCTTTGTTTTTTTGGCAAAGAACCAAGGAAGGACTGCAACAGAAAGTGTTTAGTGAAGATTTAGGCAAAACTTGAGTCTTTTAAATAAGTATCAAGTTATTATTTTCTTTCAAAATTATTCCACAGCCTCCAGAACTGGGGCCCTGTCTGCAGTGCAGACTTGCAATTGCATTCTTGATTAGCAGTTTGCAAAAGAAGCTCTTTGGAGGTATCTTAATGGGCAGATTGCAATTCTAACTGTGTCCATGCTAAAAACTCATTAACCACCAGTAAATATGAGCAGAATAAAGGAAAGCAGAAAGATTAAAGGGGCAATTATGATCCAATAGAGGAAAGACATATTTTCATTCACTGTGTAAACAAAATTGCAATTGCCCTTTGGGCACTTATGTATCACTGGCAAATAATCAGTCTGCAAGGAGAACACTTTATATGTGAATACTGTAACTTGGTGGGCACGCAAGCAGTGGGTAACATGCAGCAGGTATTAAATGGATAAATATGTGTAAAGATTGTGTTTGGCTGGGCAAGAGACAGAAGCCTGGCAGAGGGGATCATGGTGACACAACATAGCAAGCTCTGTGCGTCTTGTTGGATTAAGGACTAGATTTGTGTCTTAGCCAATATAATGTCATGTTGAGTTATGTAAATCCCATCACAGAAATGCAAACACAATGCAGCAGCAGCATTCTTTGGCATGGGCTCTTCAGCTGTTTTCCTGAAACCAATTTGATGTCTTGCTACAGATTGTTTTTCCCTTGCGGCACAGCCACTCTGTTCATTGAATTCAGTTCTTTTTTGCTGAATTTTTATGATGTAAAACCCATAGTTTAATAACTGCAATTTTTTTTTTCTTAAATGCAGTATCTTAGGACAACTAGAAAGCTGATATCATAGTAAATGAAAATGATATTATGCCATCGAGGAGGTAAGCAGCATTCAGATAACCAATATTTAAAGTTTAAGGAAAAAAATCCTGACTGATAGTAGCATATAGGCATTCATATAATCAGACAGAGACCAAAAATACTGAAGACAAGTATTAACCAGTCACTGAGCTCAGTAATAGCATTCCTCAGATAGTCAAATATCATCTTATTTGCAGGCTCAGACTGGTTCAGAGTGCATGGAGAAAGAAAAGCAGCACGTGGGCTTATTTCACCTCTTTCCATAAGGGGATGACAAGCGGACAGAGCCAGTCAGATGATGGAAGATG
The DNA here is from genome assembly GCF_000691975.1 of Corvus brachyrhynchos. NCBI lineage: Eukaryota > Metazoa > Chordata > Aves > Passeriformes > Corvidae > Corvus > Corvus brachyrhynchos. Next base: position 1,044,402 of record NW_008239105.1, read on the forward strand.
ACATGCCAGTCCTCATTTCTGTGCAAGGCAACAAAAGAGGAATTCTTTCAGGGGGAAGAAAAGGGGTGAGGGTCAGAGTAAGACAGTAGTTCAGAATAACCGTGGGGGAGTGCAAACCTGTTCTTTGATGAGGTTTGTTATGACTTTCAATTTCTCCTTTGCCTAAGGCATCCTAATTATGGTTCTAATCTAGCCCCAAGTGCTGGAGCTGTAATACTAAAGATTCAGGCCTACTTGCCCATATAGTTTATACCAAACTCAAATATCACTTTAGGGGTGAAAGTTCAGACTTAAAGCACAGCTTTTGAATGCAAGCTTAAATGATGCCCTCAAAATAAAATGCCTGCAGGTACCCTCTTTTCATTTTGTAATATGTTAATATTAAGCCTAATGTAGCTAACACATTAGGGAATTTTCCTTCACATCAGCTCTTTAGGGCCTCTTCTGCATATGGTAGTATTTTGAATATCATGAAAAAGGATTTTTTGAAAATATCAACTTTAAGCTGTGTGATGCATCCAAAAAAGATTTAGAAAACATCAAGATTATAGCATAATGTTCTCACATTATATATATTGGAGTTTATTTTCCTTCATAATATATTTTAAGATAAACGTGAATCAGTGTAAAAAATTGAGCATAGCAGCATTTAGTTCGCTAGCATTCTTTGATTTTATAGATCTCCTTACGTTTAGCTCTTTGTTCAGACGTATTGAATAGCTGTGTGTGGCATTTATAATTTCTCTTTCCAAATCCACTTCCACTTTATAGTAAGATAAAAATCAAAACGTTATTTTGTGAAAGTCAGCATTCCCTTTAGAGGGGTATAAGTATTTTGCAATGGCACTATAATTCTCATGTTTTAAATCTTCCTTTCAGAATATTTTGGTTTAGTAAGTTGGTTTGACACTAATGACATGTAACAGTTGTTTGCAAATGTGCAGCAATGCTGTCTGTTGAGATCTGTAAAAACACTAATAGCTTCTGGAGCTGTTTGCTGCAGGAACAGGAGCTTGGCTGCAGCTGTTGACAGTGAAGAAAATGGGCATCAAGCTGAGAGAGTCCAAGCTTGTCCTGATGTTAAAGGATTGTCCACCTTGAGAGCTAATTGGAATTAAAGGATTATCTCACCTAGAGAGCTAATTGGAATACTGGATCAATGGTTGCACTTTGAAGTCACTGGTTCAGGTGACAGGTGAGACGATTTGTCTTTCCTGTAGATATTGGTTCACATGAACCCTGTACAATGTAATAACCCACCACAAAACAGTAATTTAGTCCCAATTCATACCTGTGTCCAGAGAGGTCTCATTTTTAGTTTATTAAAACAATTCAAAGGTTATTGACTTAATTTAGGAGATTATTAGAGCTTTATAAACAAACATTTGCACTCCCTTACTATGAAAACCGCTAGATATTTCTGGATATTTCATAACTTTAAAGACTGTGTGCACAGTAACATCTTCTCACCTGCTTCCTCAGCCTTTTGAGGTGAATGCATTCAAATAAAGACTGTCCCATGGATCTGAAGGTAGATTTTGTCCTTAGGTGTAATATTTGCAAGATACATGGTATTGCTTCTCTTAAGCCAACATGTCACTTAAACTACATTACTAATTTTAAACATATAAATGACAACCAAACTGAATTTTCATTGTTTTAATATATTTTCAAAGTTTGTATTAAGTTTAACACCAGTCTGTGTGTAAAAATTTGTAATTAAGTCTGAAAATACAATATGCACTAATTTTCAGGAAAACCCTCAAGCAATGAAAGCAAAACCAGAAAAAAACCTCAACATCCTTAAGTGTTTCGACTCCCACTAAGTATGGTAAACTTAAATGATGTGCCTATCAATTAAAAGCAAGAATCAAATTCAGAGAGACAGTAGGCATTGTATATTGTACCTGTAGCTCTGAGGCCATCCAAACAATTTTTCCCCTCAGTGTCTGAAACCAAACAAAAAAAGTCAAGTTAGTTTATTTTTTGGGGAATCAGGGTTATCAATTATATTTTGAGAATGACTACTCAAAACTTCAGGGGGCATAACAGATATCCTTAGTTCTTGATCTTTACTGTGGAAAAACACAACATAGGAGTTGAGCTGATGTTGAAAAAATAGAGTCAAGCCTGAATATTTGCAGAGGTAGGCATTCAAGAGACCTAAATAAGTTTTCAGGGACTGTGAAATGTACTGCCTGTGCTAGGTACAACCTACAGGACTGCCAGTGTTATAATTCAGATTTAGATTCCAAGATAAACTCCTACTTTAGAAGTTTGAAGTCTTTTGTTTTAGTTGAATTTCTATATACCTCTAATATAGCAACAGAAAGAAAAATAACAGAAATTAAGACCAGGACTATAAATTACAAAATATGACAGAATAAATTCATACAAGCTATTGTACAAAGAAAATTGATTTTTCCCTTGTTGTTTTAATTTACTTTGTTTATTAATGACACTTACAAAAGATAAGAAAATCCAGGGAAGAAAAAGACATGAGGAAATCTCTTTCACCTATTTTTTTAGAAATTGGGTATATTAGGATCTTTTTGTAGAAATTTCTCAAATTTTTAGTTGACTTCTCAAGAAGAAATGTATTAAAAAATAAAGTAAATACAGACTGTAAAAAAACCCAAAGATTTGTTTTCATAATACCAGTTTAACTTACATTATTTAAAAATTAAAATAGCCATTACACAAATGCAGGAAAAATAACAGTATTCAAGGGCAGAAAAAGTAAAGATTGTCAATATCACCAGCTTCACACATTTATGAAATACCACTGTTGGTTTTGGGTCATAAAAATGATAGCTTCACTCACAAAAGAGCAATGAATCATATATAGTAGGCTTGGGAAAAAATGAGCTTTCATCTACACTTTATTATTAACCAGAAAAGTTATTGCGTTATCTTGGAAACCTACACTCCATCTGGAAGCTACTCCATGGTTGAAGGAGCTACGGAGATGTGCTTCGGTGGAAGGAATACATTTATCTGAAAGCATCACACCTAATGTACAAGGCACTAAGCTTTGATTTCATGGTCTCATGCAGACTGCACAAATATCTCTCAGTACAGCTTTTACTAGGAAATGACAGTCAGGAAGGGATGAACAGGAATTAGATATCCTGTAATTTCAGAAGCGTACTGGCTGTATTTTAATTCACTCAGTTGTCTGGAAGTTTTACTCCTGATAGGATTAAATCCTTTTTCTAAATAACAACATAATGACAACCTTGAATATTTACCTCAGAGCTGCCTTTGGTGAAGAGTGAATTTCCTTTCCTTGAAAACAGTTGGATGCTCTAAAATCTAGATATTTAAATCTGTGCATGAATGAAGAGAGCCATGTTTGAAGTTAACAGTTGAACAGTTGTAAAAAAAAAGTCAAACTAATTTGGGTCTAAGGCATATATCATATTGGTAGGCTCTGAAGGCATTACTGAACTGAGAAAGGAGTTATTATCTGTTACTATCTGTGAAAGTGTATGAGATAATATTTTCACCCAGCTCACAAACACTGATCTTAAGTTTTACTGTTTTGTCAGACTTTGGATCACTTTTCAGAAGATCCACACAAGCTCTCCTTTGACACATTTCAGACAAACATTTGGCAAACCACTTCTCATGAAGCTATAGTACATTGACTTCCCTGTCTCTTCCACCAGAAACAAAGGATTCATCTATATAGAAAATGGAGGTAACTAGAATGGGCTTATCCAAACACCTAAACTTTGAAAAAGTTGCATGTAACCAAAAAAATCTTAAAAATGGGAAGTGCTGCTGTAAAGTGCCTTGCCTTAGATATTTATTGTGGGTACTACACAAATTTAGCAGATTAAAGGCATACAGAAGCATTTCAGGACCAAAATCACTACTGTGGGCTTGGCATGGTTCCAGTTCAGGATATACAGATCCATACTCTATACCCTTTGTTCAAACAAATGAAGGAGGTCATTAATTCTTTGTGTGGAACAGTTACTAAAGTGGATAAAATGTGCACTTAGTGCCTGGCTCACTTGATTGTTAACTAAAAATAAGACAGATGACAAAGTTATTCCTACATCCTTTTTCTAGATATAAAAGCTAGATAGCTTCCAGAAATAATATATAGCCAAAATAATACATTGCTAAAACCTTGCTGTTGAAAGATGTTGTAACAAAGCAATTAAGGGTTGGTGACACCACTGGCACAGGTCCAGTATTCACCAATCTTGTGATATATCCTTTTAAAAACTGTGCCACACATTTCTTTAAACTCAGAGGAATGTTGCTTGGGCTCCCTATAGGAATATAATGTGATTTTTCTTAGCAGCCTGGGAAAGAGGTTGAATTTGAATCTGTGGTCTTTATCTTACTTTCAGGTCAGCATTTTTCCTCAGAGTTGAAAGGGATGAATCTTACTGCTCTGCCTTCCTGGAGAACAAATTCCATGTGGAGCCTAGGATAAGTTCTGTAGAGGTACAGTATACAAAAATACTAAAACATAGAATTCAAGGTTGTGACTATTATCCTTCTAATTATTTTGTTCAGAAAAATAAAAGTAGTAAAATTTCAGCAAATGCCATTTCCTGTTAAAAAAAAAATCCTATTGAATAAGTCAGTTAATTGTTACTGTGATAATTTAAATTTTTCCTGTCAAATGTGTTGGAAGGTATTTTTCTGGTCTTTTCATGGCTTCTCTTTGGAATTTATCTTAAGAAAAGCATAGTCATTATTGCAATTATATTTGGAAAATATCATCTTCACTGTCGTTGAAAAGTCACAAATGGGTGGCAACTTGTTCTATCATAAGATTGTATCTGGTTTCCTGCTACTAAAATTGTAATTTAATATCTTAGTCTATCTGACTTGACTGAATCTAGTTAAAGATGGGCAATAGCTTTTAGTCAAATGCACATGCTTCCTACAAAGGTTTTGTTGTCATAAATTCTTCTCTATTTTTTCTATAAACATATGGTTACATCCTGCAATGTGTTGACTGTCACTTGGAATCGACATCTTTATAGGTTGTGCCAGCCATAAGATTTCTGAAAACTAGTGTTTCAGCTTTTATTAACATCACACAGGCGCACTGAAAATGTGTTTAGGGAAAATTATGGTATGAAAAGTGTTTCAGTATAAAAATTTAGGTATGAAAAGTGTTCAATCTTACAAGAAACATTTACTAAGAAAAAGATAATAGGTATAGTAAATCTCCTAAATGAAAAAAAACCCCAAGAAAGTAAAACACTCTGTATCCTAAAATGCTATTGACTTTGTACAAATTTAGCAATTTCTTAATTTAAGGCAAGACTATACATTCATATGCCAGACTAACAGAACAAAGTGACAAATACAGATTCTACACATGCTTCAACTAATGGATTGTTTTAAAAACCACAAAATTCTTGGTGTTAAAGGTATTAAATTATATATTGGTTACAGTGAAAAGATTTATATAGATGAGCTATGTCTCTGCTTTCCTTACTCTTTCATAATACCATGAATTTTAGTTTTATTTTCTAGTAAATCCAGAGAATGACACAAGTGTAATAGGTGGATTAAGTCTACTGGAAACTTTGCCAGCTATGCTTCAGAAGTAGAAAATAGAATTAAATAATTTCGAGAGTGTATCACATTACCATAATATTGTCATTACTTTCTGGAATTTTTTTTGATAATATTTTCTGATATTATAATACCACGATTTATATATTAGGTGAAGTAAGGCAAATAAGTAAAGAATGGCAGAGAGTGAATCTAAGATTACTTAATACTCAAAAAATCTGTAAAATGAAATAAACACAAGCATATAGAAATCCTATTATGCTAGCACCAGCCCATTATTATTATTTTATTATATAAAATAATACAGGTTACTGGGACAATAGTCTCCAACCATGTAAGAACTGAGGGCAGAATTACAGAAAAACAATCAAGCAAACAAAAAAACGTCGCCTTTAGCTTTAAAAAGGAAAATTAAGAGCTAGGAAGCAGAAATAAATGTTCCAGCTCTCTCTGTGTACATAAGCATCAAAGGTAATTAATTATAATTAACTTTAATTTATATTGAATTGCTATTATTATTGTTATTAATAATAATCATCATAATACATATTTTTTGAGTCAAATTAACATACTGCTCATATGTGAATAAACTCAAGAGGGCAAGAGAGAAAATGCCAAGGGAATTGTAAAGTTTCATTATTTTCATTCCAAAGCTAGGCAATAAATTTCAAACATTGGCACTTTGAAAGGTTCTAACTATGTTCATTTGTTTTGCACTATTTTTGACAGCAAATGTCAGTCCCATGCTTGCTGCCTATTGAATGCAAAATACTGCTTTATAATTTCTGTTGTGAGGCCTCTTACAGCTGAAATAACTTAATAAATACTCACTTGTAGGTATTGTTTTAATAACTAGAGTACATGGCTTGCATTCTGTCACACAGTCCCTGCAACACACAGTGAACCCAAATAATCAGCATTGAATTTAGACAGCTTCCCCTTCACCACTGTAATGGAGACATGGAGGAATCAACAAAGTTGTTATCATTTCTACTTTTAAAGTACCATCAAAGGCATCTCAGCCTAAACTTAAAAGGCTTACAGAACTAACCTGTATGGTAAGTTAAGAGTGCTATGAAAGAGGAACTCATCTCTTATATTTGGGAGAGAATCCACTAATTTCATTAGTGAATTAATCAGAAGTGTCCCTTCATCTTACCTTGTGCTATTTTTCAGTCTTGGCTTAGTCTGATGTTTTGTTTGGTGTGTGAATTGCCAGCTAGCATGGTGTGAAAACAGAGTAACACTACAAATATTTTACCAAAGTTGTTTTTTTTTTCTTATGAGCAAGTGTTCATTGCAATTCTTTCTGTAGCCTTTCTGCCCACTGCTGGGATAGTTCCTGTTTCTGCGTCACTTGGAGTCCAACAGCTCTTTGCGTTGACATATGTACAAGAGCAGCAGTGATGAAAAGATCCAGTGGTTGTGGACAGGATTATACACGTTATTAGAGTTTCTGCTAATTTTTTTAAGATTAGGAGTTACTTATGTTACATAATACTGCATCATGCTTTCTGGAATAATTGAATTGGGTCTCAGATAAATGCTATCATTTGTGTAATAAATAGAGCTCAGTAAGTAACATATATGTAATTTGAATGGAAATGCTCAAAGGAGAAAGCCTTGAGTTACGTTAGGACAGCTGCCATTATATTGCACTGTGGAAAAAATAAGAAATGTCATTTCCCTGGGAGCCATTGAAGGGCCCTTAGCTCTCACCATAGGTGGGAGTTGGGGATGATGTAAGTGCTATATTCAGTAAGACAAGGACTCAAAACCATGACTTTGGTAACAGGGATGTAGAGTGCATTCCAGTAAAATTCAAGATAGACAATTACTGTGAATCTGCAAACTAGTTTTAACACAACAGCTATTAGATTAATCCATGAAAAGTCTGGTAGTTCATTCTTTCAGGTTCCACTGAACCACGGCAGAGTCCAGGGTCAGTGTTAGGATTATGGTTAGGGGTAAGTAGACTAAAACAGGAACAGTATCCAGGCATGATTGAACCTTGTCTTAGACCTCACCTAGAGACAGCAGTAGAATGTCTAAACCAGACACTGAGGCATGGCATTGAGACTGATGTAAGGAAATATACCCCTAAATGCATTTAGTGTAGCATTCTTTACATTTCTCAGGGAAATAAGGAATTTGGCTTTTCCTCTGTATTCAATTTTAGTTTGAAGTTAAATTGTTCATGTTTGTTAGAATATTTGGAGTGTAAGTAGGTGTAACACAGCTCAGAAACCATCAGATTAGTCAGTGTGTGATTCCAAATCCTATTTGAGGGATTATGCTTGAATTCTTTCTCTGTTGTCAAATGGGAACAATCAACTGACACTATGGACCCCAAATTATTGTAGTCACTAGTTTTCTTGGGGAGAAACTTGATGTATAGCTTCTCAGTCTAGGGTACATTTTGGGTCTACTCCTTGAAATATCTGTCTTTTTGGAGGGTTCCCTACCAAACCCAAACCACTTGGAGTGTTCAGAAATGTTGGGAGCTGTACTGCATGGGTTATGCTTTGAATGGGCCAGACAGCCCACGTGCCAGGCACAGCCTTGACCTATCATATGCATCAACAGGGCACATGGCAGGATCACAGCTAGCAGTCCCGCACTCGCTACATTGACTGCAGAAAATCTTAGTCACAGAGTTTCTATACTGTTGTATGTCCATGTCCTATAGCAAGTAGAGGCCCAGGCACCATCCACCACAGGAAATGCATCCTGTCTGTCAAATGCTTTCAGCTCTCCTCAGGGCACTTATTGCTCACTGTGAAAGAGGACCCAATACAATGGCATATGACTTAAGAGGATTTCTCCGAGCTTCAGACTGGAATGAAGGGTTCTGCTCCTTTGATGAGGCTTTCAACCTGCAACTTTATGCTTGCAAAGCCTGTACTAGCACCCTCACCTCCTCCCCATGCTATGAGTGTGCTTCAGGGAGAGCTAATCCACATTCTCATTCCATGAATTTAAAACTAAGGGGGCTTGCAGCAAGCATTATACTTTATCTTAGGTAGTCAATAGTAAAGGAGCATCCATATGTCACTCTGGTTTCAAAAGTAGATAAGGCACTCAGCTGCATTCTTTAATGCAAATCCCTCTAAAACCTTATATGCTATTAGTAGTCTGTTAGTTATTTGATGAAAGAGAAAATTAACTTTTCAAAGAGCTAGGCAAAAAATAGAACCGAGTCTATTACGCCAACCAATCCAATATTCTGCACAATGAGATAGTGTTTCTTTCTACTCATTATGCCTAGTGAAAGCAATCAACAGAAGCCTGAAATGATAATTGTACAAAAATGCGATCTGATTAAAAGTAGAGATGGGCAGGTATTGGAAATAACCCACCTATCTCTCAAAGAAAATGCGAAGTCTCTGTGGTGCAAGTATGGATTGTTTTAGCTCGGCATTGCAGGCTTGGTTTTCTTTCTAGATAAATTTTCCCTGTGTTAAGACAACTGTGCTCATAATTGACATGTATCAGTTTAAAACTGAAGTAAAAAACGTAATAATTAAAGCCAAAATAGTCATCCAATTTAAAGACTAGTATGTGCATTAATGTTGTGATCTCTTTGCCACTTATTTTACCCCAAAGCATTCAAGAAGCTACAGTAAATCATTACCTAATTCTGGGTCACATCAAGGTTAATTAGAGCATATGAAAATGGTACTGGATTTGCCCATAAATTCTTAACAAAGCCACCATTATTAACCATAAAATTACTAGATAACACAAAACCGTGACATTCAGGAACTTAAATTATATTTGCATTAAGTAAGGGGAAAAATTATATTTCAGATACTGTTATTTGAGAATTGCTGGTGAGTTGCAAACTGTCAGGGAAAATCCTCCTTTAAGAATAAATTGGAATAAATGGGAAAGGATAAGTGTGAGACACTTGTGTGTACTTTTTCACATACCCGCAAGCAGGCTGAGGACTTAGCATGTTCAAGATTAATTTGATAAATAGCAGCTCCTTTTTCAGAACATGCTGCACTGAATCTGCTGAATATAGGGAGGGATGAAGGGAAAAATTATCAGAGGGAAAAATCAAGAGGGTAGATCTAAAATATACCCAAGTCCCATCTTTCATAATGCAAGATGATTTATGTACACTCCATCTAAACTTAAATGCATCTCTCTTCCAGCACACTAACTGCATTTGGAAAGGACTTTTATGTTCGTATCCCTTTTAATTCCTAGTTCAGCCTGCATCTCTCTTTTCCTCTCTCCTTCATGCAAAGCAGATATTTTAGTTCTTGGATTCCTACTGCCTTATCCCCACATTGCACAGGGAGTAAATTCCAGTTTGCTTCCAAAGGAGGGGGAAAGACCTGGGCTGAGGGTATTCATGAAGGCAGCTGAGTTCTACACCTATTGGTGGTGGTCATTCTGGGACTGACCCATTCCCTATCTTGAGGTAAGAGAAAAGTGATGCTTCTGATACACAGAAAGGATACAGCCCAGATAACCTCTTTGCTGTGTCGTCTCTGCAGGGCTAGGGAGGAGACCTGATTTAATACTGGCAGTAGAGAATAGATACTTTTTTGAAAATATTTGTCTGAGAGAGGAGGTAGCACTAGCTCACTGCAGAGTATACCTGAGCTGTAATATAACCAAGACAACTGTGACCACAAGTGTGTGATTGCTTTTTTGCAAGCAAGGAGTGTGTAATGGAAAGTATTCAGCTGAATCTCAGCTTTAGGAAAACAGAAACTCAAAGTGAAGATGTTTCTGTTGAAGAGAAGAAGAAAAATTGGAAAATGCTACTTATGAAGGTAAAGAGACTGAACTGCTTATTTAAAAAAAGAAAAAGGACAATTTTCATTGTATATCTTATATTTTGGAGGAAGTCCCGTGGAAGGTACAAATACCATGAGACTTCTCATTATGTAGGGTTATTTACACCAAGTGAGACAAGATCTGTACATAATTACTCAGATACAAAAAGGCTTCTGTAATCTATAAGCTGCTAATAATTTCCATGAAGCCACAACGCTTAATAGTATTTAAGTCAAGAGAGTGGTTGAGGAAAGCTGTGCACATAACTACAGTAGTTATCAACAGTAGAAATATTCCACAGCAAATCACCTTATCAGTGAACCAGCTGGAAGAACAGGCATAAAATCTAGATAAAGATGACAAGATGGGTTTCAAAGCTAAAGTTGTCAGAAAAATAGACAAAGCCATTGTTTTCAGACAGCCTTGGGGCAAGCAGAGATTTACCTGTGCAGGCACGTCACACAGTTAACATAACTAAGGTCTCACAGTCTACTAGAAGTGCTGGTTTTGATGTATAGCTTTCTACCATCCCCACTGAACTGCTTCCCATCAAAAAATCAGCCAAAATAGCAGAGGTTGTAATCATGAGTGGTGTTCTACAGAGTCAGACTAATGGTCTGCCAGTGGTCCAACCTGATTTTTTGTCTTTGACAGAATAAGGTAATGATAGTGATGCTATTTAGAAAGGATATACAAGTCACACAACTACCTATCCTGAACGGAGGTGCTTCTTTTGATCTGTTTTGAACTGATCTGCCAATAGTTCTTTTATTTTAGGATTTGGAAAGCAGCAATTCTGTCTTCCCTTTATCAAGCCACTCAGAGGAAATGGCTGCTGCGCCTATAGAAAGGCAGTCAGCTGATGACAAACAGCCCAAATAGCAATGCCAGGCTTGCTCTACATACCCAGCATTTCTGCTTTGCTATGTGCAAGAAGTGGTATAGTCTCAGAAATTTCAGGTAAGTTCAGTTTCCTCGGACTCTGACTCATCCTTATTGCCACAGTGATGCCCATCTCAACATTTTCTCACACAGTCACTGCTATTCTTCTTCAGCTTTTATCCCAAGTATGTTAATGATTATTAATAAAAGTAAATAAACATTATTATTAATAAAAGTAATTTATTAATGTTTCTATACATTTAAAAATTTTAACAGGCACACTAGAATTACTTTCTAACATTTTTATTCACTGCTGTCCATTGAAATCTGGCCTTTGGAGCAGCCGCTTAAACCTGACATACATACAAAATATTGGACTTAGGAGAGAGAAGACAAAAGAGTGGGAAAGGGATACCAGTGGTACAAAATAAATGCTGTTCCTTACAAAACTGCAGGAACTAAGGAATATTTTCCATAAATATTTATTGAGGACCAAAATTGTGCAGTACTTCTGCCACAAGGGATTTGTATTCTAAAAGCAGTATAGAAGGAGAAAGCTTCTATGCATTTTTCTGCCTTTCTCTTTCAGACAGTACATACTCACTATGACATCCATTTCCTGCAATACACTTAATTTAAATATTTGACTGCTTCATCTGCATGAATCTCAATTATCCATCTTCTCTGTGATGACTTGCCTCATCCCAATTCTTCTAAAGGAACTATAATTTAAAGAAAGAAATAAATGGAGGGGGAAAAAAAATGTAAATTAAGGTTCTAGGGTCCCAAATGGCAGACGAATCCTTATTTGATGTTCAAGATTGACAATAATCTTACACAGGCTGTAATTTTAAGACCATGCAGATTGTGGCCTTTTGGCTCTTAGAGGTGAGGATTTCTGTGTCACAGTAAGTAAGACAGAGTCCTGGATAAGCTGCAATACATGTCTTTGTTTGGTACAGAGATGTTGTCTATTCTACTCTCAGTACTACATCATGCCTACCATCCCAATTGTACCAGATGCCTTGAGACAAAGAAACATGCAAGGAGGTAGAAAACTTACTATAAAATAGTTTTGAGGTTTCCAAAAAAGATCAGAACTTCGCAGACTGAAAGACTGTACATATTTTTGTGACTTTCCCCTCCAAACATTCTGCTGAATAAACCCCCCCAGATTTAATGTGTATTTTAGTTTGTATTAATTTTATGTGACTTACAGCTCTCTTTCAGTGTGAGATCTGCTAAAAAAACCAACAGTAATTATTCTACCTGCTTTTTAAAAATGAAAAAAATGGAGAAAAGAAATCAGAATTTTTGTTAGAGAAAAAATTATTCAATATAAAGAGCATAGAGCAGCCCAAAGAACAGCTTGCTGCAACTAATGCAAAAAACAAAGCAATTTTAAGTCACCTCTTCTTATGCAAGATGCTGTGCCCCATTACATGACACTCTAGAACTGGGAAAGTGGATAAATAAACAATTAAACATCTCCCTAAGTAATCCCTTCCCACATATATCTTCATATCTGTATAGAAGTACAAAACATATAGTTCAAATTTTCATGCACAATGTTCTGGTCAACCTCCTTAGCACTCTTAAATTTTCATTTATTCTAATTTTCAGCATGTGTCCACAAGTGGACAGATTCTAAACCCATGATATCTTTTGTTAAAATAAGCATTTTACAAGTTGTCACTGAATGCTTCAGAAAAATATACTGTGATATATCTTTTTTTCTGTAGAAAACTGAGGGATACAGCTTCTTATAGAGAGTTGCATTTTAATGTCACAGAGGTAGCCAGCTGACAGCAAGGTCACAAACAGCCATTCCAACTTGCCAGGCCAGTTGCCAGCTGCAGCAGATTTGTCTTTCAGGGGATTAATGTTCTACAATCACTTGTACCCAAAGCAGGTAATTGAAAAGACTTTTTGGGTTTTTTAAACAATTATTTTGGCAACATGGATTCCTATCCTAGTTTTATCAGGCTTGTATACTATAAACATTTTATTTTTGTGTAACACACCCAGGGTTAAGTGAAAGTAAAATAAGTTTCTATGGCACTCAATCACAAATGGCCTTTGCTCAAAAAGCTGTGTAAACATTTCAACAGAAATGTTTCCCATGTAGAAATGGCACAGAAACAATGCATGGATTAATGTGCTGTGTACTATCCCTCTTGCCAAAGAAGTTGGGGAAAGGTGATAAAAAGGGGAAAAACTTGGTTACTTTTCTGGTTATAGTTCTGATTGATACAGATTAATATACATGTTAAGGTATTCAAGCTACTTTGAGACAGCATTGCCTCAGGAATGCTGCAGAAGTGTACTTTATTTAGGCAGCATCCTTGAGCTGCTCCCTGTACAATGAAAAAGTATCAGAAAATCTGGCTCTGTAGGCTGCATATTCTAAAAAATCTTGATTGCACTGTCTCTTCACTGACCACTCAAAATTGAAAATAGCTTATGCAAAATCTTATTTTGAGTACTTGGGAAACAGAGTTAAAATCACATAATCTTAGCAATTACTGTCAAAGTCTTGTCATTTTGAAAGATTAGAGATGTAAAATACTTGCTTAAATTTAAAAATGAAAAAATAGAAATTGACAATAAAGAAAAAGGCATTTCAAAGTAGGTCCTATGAAAACAAATAAAAAGAACACAGTTGCAAGAACAACAGTAATTGGGTTTTCTAGCTTCTTTCTTTGCTATGAGGAGGTCCTTAGAGATTTAAACATGCACTGACTCAGTCTCAAGTAGAAATCAAGGAGAAAAGGTGAGTATTTCCAGGCTAAAGGTAGAATTTCATCCTCCAGCTGCATGGTTTAGAGAGAGGAAGAGAACTGGGAGGACAGAGCAGCTGATATACAGTCTGTGGGCTTTACAGTTAATCTGTCATCTTGAACTTTCTATTTTCTATTCTAGCAATATATGTGCTCCTGAAATCCATGTACACAATATTGCTCAGCTTCAGCTGTTCAGCTTCAGAAGAGGTGATCATTACAAATAATATGCATAAAACCCCCTTTTGTTCATTATTTTCCTTTTCTTATCCAGATCACTTTTGATGTGGTTTTTTGGTTTTTTAGTTCATTACAACATAAAGTCTGATTCTGGTCTCCTTGCACTGTTGTAAATTGGAATTAGTAACATAAAATAATTTGAGTTTACAGGAAAAATCTGCAGATGAGATTAGCTACCGAGATCAGAGCTACAAATGTACGGAGAGAAGCTTGTACAGATACGACAAGATTTAAGTCAATAAAACAGTGTGACACACACTGGCTGAAGGAGAATAAAGCCAAGGACGTTTTTGTATCCCAGTAAGCCCTATCATGGCAGTAGGAAAATCTTGAAAAAGCAAACAGGACCAGACACTAGCTAAGTCAAACTGGGAAGCCTCAGGTCACCTTATCCAGGGACAGTCAGCTACTGTACTGCATGATGACAAGCAGTAAGGCTGTCAGTCTTCCTGATGTGCTGCTGAAAATAGCCACTCATGCAAAAACTGAATGTCCAAAGATCAGTCAGTGTGATGAGAATTTGAGAACCTAAAATTATTTGGAATTATGCCAACGGGTATCAGTGCCACTCACATGAATGCATTTGTTATCTAGTGCTGACAGATAGGAATACACCGGATAGAGGACCTAGGGCACTCTGCATGTCCCGAAAGTGAATTGAATCACAGGGAGAAGCACAGAAATTGTTGATAATATATGGCTTAATGATCAAAAATCCATGGGAAGAAATACCTGTGGTCATATTCTCTTCGTCATATAAACATTCGTCATCACAGTCAGAAATCATTTACCGAAGAGAAGAAATGAAGAAGGAATTGAGGAAGGTATTTTTTTATTTGCTGTCAAGACAGAGGTGTGTCATGGGAGAAGGGAATAAGAATGTGAGGACTTCCTCTTACTTCTCGTGTCAGTGTTGCCTCTGAGGAACTGCTGAATTTTCCCTGAGATCATGGACAAGCTCTGCTAAAGGCTGAACCTTCTTTGATTCCTATGAACAGTTTCCACCATTTAATTTAATGTAAAATTCAAAATAACAAAAATAAGTGCTTTTGGTGACAAAAATGATGTTAAGAATGAAAGAGGTACAGCTAGGCCAGAAAATGCAAAATGTTATCTTAGACTCATGCAAGTTGTTGTGTGATAAAGGTAGGGTTTTGTCTTTTCTCCTAATTTCCAGGCCTGCCCCTCTCTCATGTATTATATTTTCTGGTTCTTCATCTGTACATGCAAAAGATTTGTTGTTATGATGTAGGTAGGTAAGATGTCTTGATAGAGAATTTCTGATTTTTCTCTGCTTTTCTGATTAGATTTTTTTAAGACATTTTTTATGACAGTGTGCCTTTTAAATGACTGTGTCTATTGTATATAGTTACAAGTGATGGTTATAAAAGGAAAGTTATTATATTTCATGAAGCAACAGTAGTTTGACCTTGAGATTTTTTTTTTTTGTTATGAGTGATTTATAATGAAAACTGGAAATGATAATCTCATTTTCCCAAAGTATTTGATTTATAAAAGTAGATCTGCAAGGTTCCAACTAATAGTTTACGGTGTGTGATCAATTATTTACTCAGCTTTCTATTTACCCTGAATGTTGCATTGTGTTTTGATAAATTTCTATGTACTGATTCCACTGACTGTAATTGGTTCCTTCACTTTTTAATGATCCAAAATTAGTTGTATAGATCTAAAATGGATCTAGAAGAGCTCTTCATGGCCTTTATCATTGCACACTCTCAGATATAATATCTCAATCGATTAAAATGGTAATTTAATTTTTTGATTAAACAGATGGAATGCTATACTGGGAAATGGAGGACAATAAAATATGGAACAAATTGATAAACCTCTATGTAAGGTAGGAGACTGGAGTTCTCCCTGAATGGTGCTTATTCACTCATTTTCAGCTGGATTTGGTGCCTTGCAGTGACAACACTGGTGAATATTTCTTGAGTTACTGAAAATTAAACTGCCGTGAAAGGAGTCCTTAATAGGGTTCTTCTCATAAGAATATTGAATTTATGTTAAAAGGAGGAATGAATCTATATTAGGAGAAAATTATGTGAACTAGCTACAAGCTGAAACTTCAAAGGTGTTTGTTAAATTACTTCTCAAACTTGGCATGAAAAATTCTAGCTCCACATTTTAACTTCTTTTACAAGGAATCCTCAGGAATATACATAAAATACTTTAAATATAAGATCTTTACTTTTTAAACACTTTAGATCTTTAAATTATAAGAAATTGAAATAGTAGAAAAGGATTTCATTTTTGTGCATAATGAACAAGGGAAGAAAATACTTTTAGTGCCAAATGCAACATTTATAATTATAAGATGTCTTTAAATTGGAAGACGATCATTATATGTCCATGTTGAGATATCCCAACAACTAATTTGACTAAAATACTGAGTATCATGTTTTCTTTTCTCATAACCATGAGAATGAGAGGCATGTATATGCCTCCAAAATGAATTTCAACAGTTTATCATGAACATTTTTGATGATAATCTTCACAGTTCCTTAAAACCATGAGCCACTGAAAAACAGTGAATTTCCTTGTCATAAACAAATTATTATGTTCTGATTAACTATAATATCAAGATGACATTAATGTGCAATTGTAGATTTTTTTAAAGTTGATCAACTCAGGAATGCTTTTTGTTTCATAATTAGGTAGGTAGCCTGCTAACTGTTTAGAAAAAAAATATGCTAAAGAACCAGGTGCTGTAAACTCCTGTATGTGTTCTGGACATTTGCTGCAGTTATCACAGCTCTGGGAACCCAGCAATGATCTGGAGTTGGGCATGACAGTGGAATCAGACCTTCCACAGAGTTCTATTTCCTACCTTGTTGCAGAGTCCACATCAGGAACAGAGGCTGATGTTGAAAGTGTTGAGTTATATACACAAACTGATGTAAAGTTCTGCTTAGCTAAGGTGGGTTATAAATCTCATTTCAACTCTACTGGGACTTCATGACTGAAATTCAAATGATGAAAAATACAGCTTTTCAGCTGGTTATGCTGACTGAATCTGCTGGAGGAACTAAGTTTACTTTTGCATCATTTATGCATTTTAAAATGCAGACTGTATCTGCAACTGATAATCTCGAAAGCGAGGAGGTTTTTTTGGTTAATTTTTTTTAATTTTAAAAATATACATGCCATTACATCTGGGAGAATATAACCTTTGAATTATGAATGTCAAGACAGAAATGACAACTAATTACATTAACCTAAGCTATTTCTAAATATATTTAAATCAAGAAATAAATAAAAACATGCTTTCCTTTACTGAATATCAAGATGAAAGAATGCTGTGTCTCAGCTAAGACATCAAAGCGTTGAAAGAGCTTGGAGAAGAAATGGTGTGCTAATTCTTATTGAAAGCAAAAGTATTCCTAAGGGAGACTCTTCTAAACCATATGTCTTTGATATAAACTTGCAAGAAAAGAGAAAACTACTGCTGAGAATTTCTATGTGAGAAGTGCAGCTGAAACACTTCTTCCTTTTCAAACAATTTGACCTCATTGGAGATTTTACACATCCTTATTTTGTGGTTCATATAATCTGTGGAATTGAGCTTGGCACTATTCACAGTGTTAGAAGAAATGGAATACATTTGGAAGTAAGCTTTAACAATTAGATTATAGCATTACTAACTGGAAGGGAACCATCAGCAGAGTTCACTCAGAGTTTATTTGGCACCTATCTAAATGCACGACTCGGGAGTATTGTGGTAGGTTCCAGATCTGGGTCCATGTGTTTTGGTCTGTTACATGCAGATGTGGCACTTAGGGACACAGTTTAGTTGTGGGCTTGGCAGTGAGGTTTATGGTTGGACTCAGTGATCTTAAAGATCTTTTCCAAGCTAAATGATTCCATGATTCTATATACATCTTAACTCCACGCTACAATTAGGCAGGCAATCACTCTTACTCAGTACTGAGGCTACTATTTGAAAGATACAAATGGTTTGGGGTATTTTCCAGGCCTGTCCCATAGTTTGAAAGACATATAAGGCATGCTCTAGCCAGGATGCTTCTCCCAGTGTTTCTGTTGGATGTACCCAGACACTGGGATTTTGTCCTCCAGTATACAGTGAAGATTGCCTCAATTTCTTGTTGATGGTATGATGCAAGAAATCCTTTTCTAGGGAATGCTTATTGCTCTCTGTCAGAAAATGCACCTAGAAAATAACATGCAATAAATGCAGTAAACAAAAAGATGTATGAATTGAAGATTTCTGCCAAAACTACAGAGCTGTAAATGGTAGAAGTTTAACAGTTGAAGCTGCATCACACAGTTAAATTATTACATTTCTCCTCTAAGATAGCTCCTCTTTACATGTCTCTTCTAAGTAAGTTTTATTACACCACCTATTACCAATTATTAACTGTTCAGGATTGGGTTAGAACTGAAACATTGGCCATATGCATTTGCAGGTGAAGGAGACAATAAATGACAGCTCTAAGGAATAGCTGTAGCTCATTTCCAATTTCTCTGTGAAAATTTCAGAGCAATTCTATATTTAAATATACGTTTGCATTTTAATATAATGGAAATCTAAGTAAAATTCTCATCAATGTACTATTTCTGCTGTAAACACTCTAAGTCACTGGGTAAAATACAAAATCTTCATTGTTTCAGGGATCTAAAGACAATTTTTCCTCCCACCCCAACAGAGAAATTCCATGACCAGTTTTGTTTATACTCTCACTTTCACCCACTGGAGCTTGAATTAATTTTTGCACAGTAGAATAACTTGGAGGGAATCAGCTTATTTCTTCTCTCTTAGTACCCTTCCAGTAAGGGTGCTCATCTTAGAAATAAGATGAATACTGGAACTCAAACATACAGGCAGTAGCCATGAGGTTTCTCTGTCTAGTCAGGCTTGATTTTAGAAGGAAATGGCAGCTTTAACTTTATTTTGCCTGGAGTTGATCCTGATGGGCATTCGTTGACAGTGTCTATCATACTGACCTCCTTAGAGTATGTAAGTGTTCCTTAGCTTAATTTATAAGAATTCAGGGATGGAGTGATGAGAAATACCTTTTTTTTTACTGATTTACAGTAGTTCTGCTCAGTAAATGAGGTATAAGAGTATGACATATTTGTTTACAATTTACAAATGCTTAATTTGCATCAGTTTAGGAAAGTGTACAATTTGAGGGCTGTAAAGGAAGTTGCTGACTGCTTAGGGCAAAATATACAGTCTTTTTTTTTTCTTTTAAAATGGATTTCAAAATTCAGAATTTCCCACTGAGCCCCTGTATTTACAGGTGCCAAATCCCTCCTTTACAGAAATCCCTCCTATACAGTAACTGTATTATGGAAGAGAAGAAATGAATAAAAACCTCTTCCCCAGCTTTTCCTCTCCTATACCTCCTTTAGGATTCTATTTTTAAAAATGGTGCTATGGAAGTCTTTTTGTAGCATTTGTCAAAGCTGTAATCCTGAATTTTTATACTATAATGATATAGAAATATATACATTGTTTCTCAAGTCATTACATTTCAGTTGAGAAAATTGCTAAGTAAATGGATGTGTTATTCCTATATTGATTCCTATTCCAATTTTGATATTTGAACAATATTCACTGGGCTAAAATCTCTATTTCTCAGGCTAGCTCTCTAATACATTATCTGATGATTTGCAGGGAAGCCACAGTGTCTCAAGTAAGCTATCAAATTTAATTTTTAGATAAAAAGGTTAAGGATTTGTTGCTTCTCTTCCGGAAAAAAAAAAAAAGGCAAACCAGAACAATTTAATAACAATTTATTTTTTGCTAGAAAGAAAAATTTAGTTATTGAGCACTAGTATTAACAATGTGACTGCTGGGAACTGAACTTTGGAATGTGGATTGTTCAGTGTTGAAACTAGTTCCCTTTGTGTCTCCCGAAGACCTGTTCCCAAGAATTACATCTATGTGTAAGTGATGTTACTCTCTAGTTAATAACTCTAATATAAATCATAACAAACACTTTAGTAAGTTTGGTACGGATGAAACCCCTAAGATCTCTCTGGATACTTTTATTCTTTTCTTGAAAACAAGGATTCATGGATTCTAAATTCTGCAATGAGCCTTAAGGATAGAAGAAGCCAAACTCTTGAATGGTTACTTCAATTCTTTCTGGGCACTATGCAATTGATGCCCATTTTTCATATGAACCTACTTTTACTGGTGGTAGGAAGCAAAACCTTGTGTGATTTGTAATTTAGTAGTTATAACTACTGATTAAGTTTCTGACGATTGCCATACCAGTCTGGCTATGGCAGACTGCCATGAAGTAGTGGAGAAAAAATATTGGTGCATTTTCTGTTTTTTCAGTGCTATTTAGTGGTAAAATGATGCTGTTTGTTTGGGATTTTTTTTCTTGTTTGTTATTGTTTTGGGATTATTTTGTTTTGTTTTGTTTTTAGAATTTCTATTCAGCATTTTAAAATATTGCTATATTGTTTTACAGAACTGTACTTCAAAGGAACTAAGATATGTGAATAATATTTCTTTTAGAAAGGGCTAACATAGTTTTCTTTGTAGCTTGAAATCTGTGTTCACATTACAGTAACTTTCAGCATATTAATTAAAAAAACATAATTCCCTTTACTACTCCAAAGTCTTACACTTTCAACTGTTCCCAACAGTAAATTGAAGCCCAATGAAATCTAATTGCCTGGTATGCAACCTGAGAGACATTTAAAGAGAAATTAGAAACTCTAATTATATGCTAACTTTCTTCCATTTATGTTACGTTTGCAAATTTAGCTCCCCATACCTTTAATTTTCTGTCTACTGCTTTAATTTTTGGCTTTTCATTATTAGCAGCACTAAACTACTCTCTAGTTGCATCAATATACTCTTATATTTTCCTAAATGAGCATAGATCAGTTTGTGTTCCCTGATGTTTGTGTTGCAGTCAGAATTCTCAGAAGTGGTTCATTGCATTTTATTATAGAGAACTTTTGTACAAAAAGATCAATTAAAATGACCCAAGTTTTAATAGAACATGAAGGGATAGACTTTTTTCATGCAGGATTGAAGGTAAGGGATTTTGCCCCCAAAGTCTGGTTGGCTCACTAGCCTTTTAGCTGTTTTTACAGCTGAGAGTGCTATTTTTTGCAGTTTACCCCCATACTGCAGAGGGTATTGATGACAGACAGTCCCTTATTCTACTTGTATTTTGAGTTATTTAATTTGCCCTTTTTTAAATTTGTATTTTGAATATAAAGTGAGATGTACAGTGAGCATTTATTTTTTTAATTGGCATTCCAGTGCTGTTTCCCAAGTACAGGAAATAGATTTAAGTTTTTAGTATCTTCAGTTTAATCTTTTTAATATCTCCAGTGTGTGTATATATATGTATGTATATATATATATGTATGTATATATATATATAAAACTGTATGTGTGTTGACTTCTACAGAGCACTCAAAGCAATAAATTAAAACACTTTAAGCTTCTAAAGTCAAATCAAAAGAACATGAAACTGTCTTTTTGTCCTGTGTCTAAAAGCAGACTACAGCAAATGCTTAGGAAAGAATAAACAAGAGAAGCTGGTAGTGCTTGTTCCTTCCACCCTCCAGAAAAGGGAAGTTCAGGGACCCACTAAGCTATAGATAGCTCCCTATGTTTAGCAGCCTTTGGTTTAGTTCATAGAATCCTAGACTCCTAGAATCATTTAGGTTGGAAAAGACCTCTAAGATCATTGAGTCCAGCAAGTAACTCAGCACTGCCAAGCCCACCACTAAACCATGTCCCCAAGTGCCGCATCTACACATCTTTTAAATACCTCTGGGGTGGTGACTCCACCACTTCCCTGGGCAGCCTGTTCCAGTGCTTGACAACCCTTTAAGTGAAGAAATTTTTCCTAATAACTAATCTAAACCTGCCCTGGCACAACTTTTTTGCTATCCCTGAGAAGAGACCAATTCTCAGCTGGCTGCACACTCCTTTCAGGAAGTTGTAGAGAGTGATAACGTCTCTCCTGAGCCTACTTCTCTACTCCCTTCACCTGCTCCACTGCTCTTCTTTGAGATTTTTTGTTCTTGTGGTGAGGAAAGGAATATATCATTCACACAATAAGACAAAAGTAGTAACTTTCTTCAACCTCTGTAAATTTTAAATCATCAGAAAATCATATGGCTAGTATGTACAAGGTTAATTGTAAGCTCTTTGACGATCTGCTAATGTTGAAGCTAATGTCAGCACATTTATCCTGCCTTAATTCTGAGTTTATTTCATTTTTACATTCATTGTAATGTTATGTATCACCCTTGAATTCTTGCAGTCTCTCATGTTACTTGCATAGAGTTGGTTTTTTTCCCTTTTTAAAAATGTTTGGTTTTCTGCACAGTGTGAATGGTTTAATGCTGAAGGGTGAAGCATTATTGAACTAAATGACCATAGTTATGTATATAAAAATATATAGAAAATTATTAAGTAGCCATTATGTGTACACAGATGCCTGTATATGTTTCTTTTCCCCTTTGTTTCTGATGATGCTTAAATTTGTTTCTACATGCAGATGAAATATCTTGTGCTTTTTAAAAGGTGTATAAGATAGAGAAAATACCTAGAAAAAGGTTTTTTTTAGGACTAAAATCTGGATATGTCCCATGATGTTACTGGAAGTACACTAACAGAAAGTAATGCCTTATTCTAAAAAAAAATATTATTTATAAATACTTAAATCTACAAATTGAAGATATATCTTTTAAACTTGCTTTGTTTCAAAATTACATTCCTTCTATTCCACACATGAAGTATTAAGATTTCAAATTCTACTCTTCTTTTGTGCTCATATAGGTTTCTCAAAAAGAATTGATTACATGACTGAGTGCTAGAAAGTTGGCTTGATTGTTCCCCATTGTATCAGCTGGTCTAATAAAAGATATTGCCTCTTCCAAGAAACCTCAATTCTTCCATTTGAAACTGCTTTAGAAACTCCTCTGCTTGCCTGAAAAATCTCAGAGAAACGATGATTACCCAGTAACCATTCACCTAAAAATGATGCACCTAAAGCTAGAAAAGACATCACACATGAAATATGCTGTAAGTTCATATCAATGATGGAATAACTTTGCATCATTTAACATCATAACTGATACGGTTTTTTACAATGCAGTGATAGGAACTAAAGTATTAACCAGGAAAACTGTCTACTAAAATTGAGAAACTCACTATGACCACTAAAATTAGAACCAGTTATACATTAAGTGGAATGCCTTAGAAAATAAAAATAGACTTCATTTTTATTTAGGTGTTTGTTAGGTGTCAGCTACCAGTAAATAGTGTGCTAATACAAACTTGATTATATTAATGCTAGAAGATTAATCCGGCACAAGCTACGTGACATGAAATATACTTTCAAAGGAGCCCTAAAATTTTCACTGAGAATTATTATATCTAACCAGTTTGGGATAATAAATTAACAAGTCAAAATCTTGTGGTGAAAAAAAAACAAAAGTTGTCATATCTGCATGTTGTAGACTGAGAGAAAAGTCTGGCCAAGGTGAAGTAGTTTAATTTCCAGCAAAATCTGACCTTCGTATCTTAAACTTTGATTCTTTAGACTTGTTTATTCAGTAAATATCCATCTCTAAAAATTTTGCATCTTTGTGTTGATATATATCTGGATGACATTACTAGACCTAGAACTCTGGGACAAATCTGATGTTAGATGTGTCTAACTTGTAGGCATTCTCTACTACTAGCAAACTGATTTCTGAGCTGTGGAAAGTATCCCATGAGTGAGAAATGGTGCTGGGCTGGGATCTGTAAATGTGTACTGAAAATAAAGGAATGGCAGCAGCCATCCTCTTTTAAACAGCAGTGTAGTGGCACAAAAAATTGTTCAAGGGCAGAGTCCAATTGCCACATTCACTGCAAGGAATGCCAGCTCCCACATGGAGCATTCGGCTCAGGGCCTTGCCCCCAGCCTGTCCTGCAGCCCCCTGAAGCCTCAGCTACCCCACCTTCTGCCCAAGCATCCTCCTGGGAAGAGAGTATATGGACATGTGGTCCCAGCCAGATGAGGAAGAGTCGGAGTTTTCATTCCATGCACCAAATTTGAATTTGAATCATTCTGACTGAGATTCAAAATCCTTCTTTTGCCTTCTCATAAGGTTTGTTACATATCTTAATCTCTGGCAGTATCTGTCTCTAAGCTAATCATTCCAAGTGTCTGTTGTAATCAGTAGAGTTCTAATCAGTATCACTAAGATAATTATTTGCATCCTGAAGTAGATATCTAAAAGAAGCTAAATTAATTGCATCTTGAAAGCAGCTATTTCTTACCATTTCGCCACAAAGAAAATCCAAAATGACTACCTTAGTGTCCATCATATGTTTTATAGAACCCTAAAGTTAGCTGAGATTAATTGTATAAGTTTTGCTCTAAAACCTCAAAACATTTTTTTAAGATGTAATTTTTTAGAAGTGCTTTGAAACTGATTTTAGTAAATAATTTTTGTTAATTCCTCTGGTGGACCCTGTAAGCCTCCATAGATACCACAAAAGCATGACTTGGGGTTTTTTTTATCATTATCAAAACCTAATTTTAAAGTTATCTGAGATTTCTTATATGAGACTAAGACTAGCTCTGAACTGATTATAATAATTCAGCTCATGTTGCAATTACACTGGTTTTACAAGTCCTGGTGTGAGTCTATCTGCTGTGTAGTGAGACTTTGTCAACTGGGACCTCCACAGAGGAGTGGTACCCAAAATTATTCTTAGGTGTGCTCTGTTCCAGTTTACAGTGATCCATGTACCAGCCTGTTATGATCTGACAGAATCATCAAGCAGCATCTCATTTTGCTTACACTGGAGAACTTTGGTGTGTTTTGCTACCTCTTCCTGCCCTTTAGGCAGGCTGTGTAAACACCTTCTCAGTGGAAAATGGGCTCATCTGGGATTCTTTCTGTCTTAGCTATACACAGGTTTTGATTTAATCTTTTGTGGCTATTAAGCCAGGTTCTGTCAACAAATGCCTGTGCTGCTCCATTGTGATGTTTTTTTGTCAAACGAAGGGCCTTGGGCCTTTTGATCTCTGAAAGCCCTGTATTGGAATGCATGGTGAAGTGTTAAGGTACAGAGAGACTGACCTCAGCACAGCATATTTACATAAATCATAACATGGTTTCATGGTTGTGTAAAGATTAAATGCTAACTCCTAGCTTCCTCTCATGAGATTCTTATGAAAAAAGTCCATTTCCTTAAGAACAAAAGACAATATTTTTCTACTTTAATTTTATTTACTTAGTATCTTTCCAAAAGCCCATTACTGAGTGAAAAAAAAATCCTTTCCTGTTTCAAAGTAGCTAAACACTGACATAACCTATATTAAATTTTTAGTCCTAATACTTAAGACACAAGGCCAGCTGTTATTTCTCGAAACCATGAGTTTGTTTCTTGTGGCTCAAAATCATCAGTAAAAAATACAACATCATAATTTTGTATTGATAACATGATCTCGTGTCTGCTTTTGTTTTAATTTCATTTGCATAACTAAATGCTCCCTTTTGTGGGTCAATCAGGGCCTAACAGCCTGATCCTGTTTTCACAGATTTACACTGACTTCTCCACTTACTTGTGAATAGTTCTATAGGAATACTTAGTATGTAATTAGGTTAACAAAAGGGGCCTTAAAATAATCTGTATTGAAATTCACACAAGTCAACATGTTTCTTCTGCCAAATAATGGGTTTTTTTCCTTAAAAGGTAAAGTAATTGTACACATGAAAAACAAACAGCTCCTTGGTCTCAAATATCTCCTCTTCTAGAGTGATTCCTAAGACATATTGTTGGGATGTTTTAAATGAATTTTTTGGTAGGTGTTTTTTTGTTTGTTTGTTCGTATTTTAGCTGAAAACTTGTACCAAAAATTACCTTCCTAAGAAAATAAATAATTGGACTAATTTTTTTCTGGGATAAAAAGACAAAAGACTCAGGAATCAGTCTGGAAGCCACTTTAGCACAGTGACATCTGTTATCCAGATAGAGGCCCCATAGACAAAGTGTGAAGGTTTGTTCCTTGTTTCTGCTACTGTGTATTGCAAGAGAGGAGTAACAATTGGAAATGGAAATATTTGCTTTACTGTTACAGACAAGTAATGTGTTGTACAGACTGCAAGTTCAGAGACAGAAGATTATTTTCAGTTGTTTAGCTACATGCTGACTTCCTGTGTTGTCCAGGTCCTCTTTTTTTTAGGAGCTTCACAGCATGTGTGATTGTTTTTTTACCTTTTTTTGCACCAGAGTATACTAAATCTTCAGTCACCTCCTGAACTGTTCTTAGCAGCTGAGAAACTCTCAGACTATTCCTTCACTTCTGCTCTGTTTAACCTAGAAACAGAGACGACATAAAAACTCAAATAGATAAGTATATGGTGAGAGACAGATGTAGAAGGGATGACAGGAAAGTAATGTGCAGAGGGGCTTTTGAGTCTTCAGCTATACTCAAAACAAATATGAAATATCTTAGGTTCATTGACCTGGAGAAGCTTTTGAAAGGCTCTTGTGTTTGTCATGAGAATCTCAGGTTTGGATTTTTGTTCTTCTCTATTGAAAACAAATACACATTAAAAAGTACTTCCTTTTTTGTGTTGTAATCGAGCAGTAGTCTTCGGTCATCTGTTTAAATGTGTAAAAATAATAAGATACTGCTGCCTGTTCTGTGATTAAGGCTGAGTATAACATGTAGCAGCACAGGCTTGTGGTAGACTGTAAAAGGGTAAATCTGATGAACTGTTTAAAGCTTTTCTTGTTTTACATGACCTTGGAAATGTCCTTCAATTTCCATAATTAAAAAACTTATGGGTAATACACTATCCTTTCACACTCAGCTTCTCAATTAAACTGTAGTAGTCTTAACATCTGGAAAGATTAAGAAAAAATGAAGCACAAAATTAAATGATCCTAAGAGACTTAAACTAGACAGTTAAAATCAGGAAAAAAAAAAAAAACAGTACTTAAGCATCAAATCACTTATATTAAGCATAGATGTTTCTTACAATTTGAGATTTGCAGCCAGATATTTAATCCTGGCCACCATCTATCACTTTCTCACTCTTTCAAAAAGCAATAAATAAGAAACCCATGAACAACCAGTAGTTGTACAGTTAAGGCACTCTGATAGAGATATACAGATTTTGACAATAAGATTAAATTAAGGGCAAGGGTACTCCACCTCTGGGTTTTAAAGTAACAGGAGTTTGTTGATATAACTAATGTAAGAATTGAATAATTGAAATTTTCATAATACCTGAGTGTACTGGTTTGGCCAAATTTAGAAATATATCCTCTGAGAGAAGGCACAACCACCCCTCCCCCACCAGGTTCGGGGAAAATAAATTTTCCTCAAAGGAAAGTGAAAGAGATAAAAACTATTTCTTTAACAAACACATGGGAAAAGGAAAATAATGCTAAATAATAAAATCTCTTGCTGTGGAGAAAAATCCTGGGAAAGTTTTAGAGTCCTCCCTTTGGTCTCCTCGGAGCTGGGGCTTGGCCCAGGGCCAGGCCCTCTGTGCTTGGTGGAAAGTCCTCCCGATGTGTTCTGATATGGAAACAGTCCAGTGGAAAAGGGGAAAATCCGAAATGCCAGGGAAAGGAAAAAAAATTCAACTCTCACTCTCTCTCTGAAGAAAAAGAAGCTGAACAACTGGCCAAAAGCTG
>NW_008239105.1:1072380-1079533 GCF_000691975.1 Corvus brachyrhynchos
AACAAAAAAAAAAAAAAAAAAAAAGAAAAAAGAAAAAAGAAAAAAAAAAAATTGCTATCTCTGTGTGACCTTGAACAAGCTGCAAACTGCTTTGAAAAACTTTTGCTCAGTTTTTCCTTCCCCCTCTCAGGCTCAGTTTAGAGTCACAGAAAGGCATAAAGTCAATTTCTGGGCACAGGGCAGCGACATGGGATACACATCACAAAGTCACCCCAAGACACTAAGGTAAAATAAGGTGAGTTCCAGTCTCTTAATGATCCTCTGCACAGCAGAGGTTCATAGTGCAAGTAGTTCCTGCCTGAGCATTGCAGAACTTCAGAAGATATGACATGTCTTGCAAGACTATCCTTGGCGTCCACTGCTCTGGTTAGGTCCTGGACATAAATGCAGTTTCCTCTTCAGCCCTGTCACACATCTTTCTCAGTCAGGTCATTTCTGCACTGTGGCCACAGATGGGGCTGCTCTTGGGTTACAGAAGGGAAGCTGTGTGGTGCTGCTCTGGATGCTTCAATGCCCTGTGTGTGTCTGAGTGTGTACCCTGACAATGTTCTATCCATGCTCCAAGACAAATGGACTCCTCTAATAATTGAAAGCGAATTTCCAGCCCTCCCCCAACTACCCCCTGCCACACTTAATTACCTTCCTCCTTAAGATCAATCATAAATTATATTTCTCAGGGGACTAAGCGAAGAGGTCCTTGCACTTTTGAGTACTCTTTGAGTACTCGGACTCGACATTTCTACTTGTAAAAAGGTGTAATGACCCTTCTTTTATTTTGAAGCATATTGTAAAGCTTTTCCTATTATGTTCTCAAAGGACTATGGTACTAGAGGGTTGAGTGCCTTAGAAATGCCTATGCATAAACATCCAAGTTAAGGCCTTGAGTGGGATCCAAGGGTCCTTGGACGCAATTCACAGAGAAGCCTGCACAGCCACAGGAAGGTTTATTTACTTCTCTAGCTCAGCATCTCTGTGAATTATAACATTATGATGAATTATAAAACCAATAAATGCAGGGGCCTGGCCTTTGTATTGAGCAGAATGGGTTTGCTACCTGCAGCAACATCTCTCTGCCATCCACCTGAATAAGTTCCAAGCAATTTGGAAAATCTCACTGTTCTTTAAAGCGTAAATGGTTTCATGGCAGCTGGGACGAATCCATTTCAAGTTTGAAATGAGTATTCTCCAACTGTGCCAGTGGGAAAAAAAAAAAAAAATTACAGTACGGCAGTTTATTAGACATGACCATCAGTGCCAAAACCAGAAGAAAACTGAGCCCTTTCTGATATTAGGATGTAGATAACTAACAAATACAAATAAATTCTTAAATTATTTTTTCCTTAATAGTATGGCAATATTTTCTGTGAGGTGTTGAGAAATCATATCAGTTTGAGAAGTCCTTGGGAACATCTAGCTCGTATGCTAGTCAAGAATAGCAGGAGTTTTAAGAGTATCATTGATTTTGGTAGGCATTACAGGGAGGCAGTGATGGCAGTGGCCTGTCTGGCATCACTTCCAAGTTTGTTCCACTGTTATTGACCACTAAGGAACACATAGTGTTGGTTGTCACACAGAAAAGCAGAAAACACAGATTTAAAGCTGGGGTGGGGTGGGGAACCTGCCCCCTAAACACTGTGCTCTCCCAACCCAAGGTGCTTCTGTCTGTAATGGCTGTTACAAGGTTTGGTGACTCAGGGTGGTCTCTGTGAGGGACAGCTGGGGCTGCCCCTGCCTGACATGGACGGATCCTGTTGGTTCCATGGGCTCACCACAGGCACTGCTCAGCCCCTCAGGTGATGCCTCAGGGATCTTATTTAAAAAGCAGAAAAAAAAGCCAGAGGAAAAGGAGGGAAAAAAGCAAGAGACAACCTTGTAGGCACCAGAGTCAGTGAAGAAGGATAGGGAGGAGCTGCTCCTGGCATCGGAGCAGAGATTCCCCCACAGACCATGGAAGAGCCCACAGAGGAGCAGAAGGGAATGTCCTGAAAGAAATGTGGCCTGTATAAAGGACTCCATGCTGAGTAGTTTGGTCCTAAAGAACTTCAGGCTATGGAAGGATCCATGCTGGAGGAGGAAAAAACCTGTGAGGAATGTTGGAAAGGAGCTGTTACGGGCTGACCATAGCCCCATTTCCTCATCCCCCTGTGCCACTTGGGGTGAAAGGAATGAAGGTATGAAGCTGAGCCTGGGAAGAAGGGTTGGTGTGGGAGCAAGGTGTTTTGGTTTTCATCTTTGCTTATCACCATCCAATTCTGTTTAAATTGGAAATAAATTAATTTTACTCAAGGCTTGTTGTTTTTTTTCCTGTGACAAAGTGTAAAGGAGCGGCTATGAAGGATTTTGCCATGTACCTAAGGGTGAGGAACAACAGTCTCCAGAGAGAGAAATGGGGGGTTTGGTTTTTTATTTATTGTATTTCACTTCTGATATTGTTTCAGATGTTACTCTGTGTCTTTTCATTGGATTAATGAGTCGGCTGTTTCAAAGCAGAAAGATATACCTCTAGTCAGGACACAGAGAGAGAAAAGATACAGGAGTGACTATTAAAAACAAAACAAAAAACCCGAAACCAAACAGACAAAAAAAAAATCCACAAACAAAAAGAACTAACCCCCCATCCCCAGCAGCTTCCTTTAGATTTCACATCAGTGTGGGTTTTGTTGCTTTGTCTTTGGTTTATTTTTTTTCTTTTGAGATTAAAACCATATCCCGAAACTGTCTGGGACAGAAAATACATCTTGGTCAAAAGTACAGTGATTGAACAAATTTTATTTTTTAATGAAGTAAAGATTCTCCATTATGGATGAAGAAGTGGGAATCCCTATTGCAAGTCAATGAGTTATCTTACTGTAGAAGAAGAAAAAATACAGTTAATATATTTTGATGCATTAAAAATGGATTTTTAGTATTGCCCTTGAATTCTATTAAACATTTTTCTTTGACTAACATTCCAAAGATATGATAATAGCTTTTTGTTTCTCAAAACTACTGAAATCAATTTACTTCTATGTTTTTAGCCTTCCATTTTCACTTAAGGTGTATGGTATGAATGTTGAGACAAGGTATTACTCCTTGCTATCAAATAATTTGCCAGTTTGTCTACTCTTTTGCCTTTGTTTTTGCAGAGACACATTAATTATTCTTCTGAAGGTGTTGCCTGTACACCTGCGGTATAGCAAGGATGTGTATGTTCACAGCCCTAAAGGTCCTATTAATATGCTCTGTGGTAAGTACAAAACATATTTTTAAATAAATCTCATTTAACATATACCCGTGATTTCTAACTATCTACATAATCTTGCTCTGAACTTTCTTAACATATGTTTGTATATATCTATACCATACATATGTGTATCTGTGTGAGAGTACATGTATATTTATCTCTATATGTCTATATGAATCAGATTTTTTCTTGGAGGGTTTTTTTTTTTTGCCTATTTTAGTAGAAATTACATTCCAGAAGAGCTCCATGTTATGTAGAAGTTTATGAGGAAACTTCCATGTCCTAGGTATTCCTCTTTAGCATGAAGGCCTCAACTACCTTGCTGTGTGTTTAATATGCAGTCAGATATTCATTATTGAGCACTGCGTGAAACATCATCACTGCAAACCAACCACATTATTTCAGTCTGGCTAAAATTAATGAATTTTCAGTTTTGGCCAAACAAAGATCAGTAAAATTAAGCTGGAGATGAACAACATTCCTTGCCCAGAGGAAGAGCAAAAACTTAACTCCCAATTTCCATTTAATAGTACTGCAGAGCCACAATACTTCAGTATATTTCTGGCCATATTCCTTCATCCTTAGGACAACTACTGAAAGAATTTACTGTTCATCAAATGCAGAAAAATATTTATAGGTGGATAACTAATTTCTCATTTTTATGCTGAATTTGCACAAAACAAAACCTTGCACAGGTGCTCTTTGGAAGATAAAAAGGATTCAAATTGCTGTAGCAGACTTGTGAGTAGAAATGTTTTCAGATGTTCAGCAAATCAAATTGCATGGGGAAAGGGGCAGGCTTTTTTTTTCCCCCTCTGGATTGCTTTCCTCTAGATATATTTTATCCTTTACTTATTCCTAATTGATTAGCTCTTACGCATGGGTAGAGTATTTCTGCTACTGTAGAATGTGTGGAATGAAAGACAAATAAATAAAGAAGTTCACCTTGTAATCACAAGAAGAGACAGCCAGAGTGAGATCTTTGCTAAGGCAACAATTAGGAAGGCTCACGGTCGTTTTGCTAGTGATCCTCGTTTTATGTCCGCGATTTACTTTAATTATCTAGGCACTTATAAAAATGTCCATCACCTTACACCAACAGGTCACGCAGCCTTCTTTAAAGTTAACTTGGGTGTGTAATAAAACTAGTATATAATTATTTCCCATAGAAATAAATATTTCATAGTTAAAATAAACTGATATGACTCCAAAGAAATGTTTTACCAAAGGAAATAGAGCAAATGTATACAAGCATATATAAGAGAACTAGGAGGGAAAAAACAGATTTTATTTAAAGGAGTTGTGTTGGTTTTTTTCTGTACAGAATCTATCCAATATATTATTTGAAATACTGAATTTTCTTCAAAATTGCTACCCTATTCTGAAATGAATATAAGGTTAAGCTGAGTTTCTCCTCAGATTCTCCAAATCACTCATCATCTAGATTTTCCGGTGTCAGCATGATGGGGACTATTTCAGGCACTTCTTCTCCGTGCTTGATTTACCAGGAGACATGTCATGAGATTCACCTGGCCTGCAAATCAGATCTGAAGAGGCGGAGGAGGACAATGACATGACTTCTAGCAGTCAGTCATTCATTATATAGAAGTACCCTTCAAAAAATCCGTGCCTGCCTCGGGTGAAATAGATGTCAAATTTGCCTGAAGGACGTGGATCAAAGAGTACTGCCAACTCATACTACACACATCAAAACAGCCCACAGCTGAATTGCCCTTTTTCCTACTGAAGCAAAGTTTCTCCTCGTGTAGGTGTTGCATAAAATACATATTTTAATCAGCTGAAAATGTATTTTAATTATTTGCACTGACCTTGCAATTTTCTCTATGGAAAAATAAATATTATATAAGATAATTGGCAGTGTTGGATTAACTGTTGCTGTCTCAGTCCTGTGGAAAGATTGGGGCATATATCAGTGTTCATGGTTTTTTTTTTTTAACTGGTCAATAAAATAGTTTGGCAAGAACTTGTACTTTTTAACTATTTTTTCACTAACAATTCTGCCTGTTAGAAAAAAAAAAAGCCCTATGATTAGATTCTGCCTCCAGCAATTAATACTAGTAACTTATTTCCTCCAATTCTGCTGAGTGTTCCAGGTTCCTTGGACATGATAGCAAAGGGAAGTTTATTCCCTCGCACTTTCAGTAACTGGATTCCAGATTTACCTGTTGAATGTTTCAGGAGATGCATTCTGTGAAAAAAATTCTAAGTTTGGTTTGTGAAGGACTCAATATATCTAAGGTGGACTGAATATTCATACTATTTAACTGTTCTTAAAAGCAGGCTCCTCTTCAACCTCAGCCAGGTTACCAGGCAGGTGAAATCTAAAGCATGGTAACTTTATCATAAGTATGCCTGCTAAAGGGTTTGCAGACACATCTCTTGGATAGCTTGAGTCCCTTGCTCCTAGAGGAGGCGCTATTTCATCCATGTACTTCTCTTACTTGCCAACAGAGGACGACTCTATGCCTCACCTGCCTCGTAATGTGTCATTTTCAGAAAAGTTCAGGTCATAATATACAAAGTCTTGGATTAGGCATGTGAACCTCAATTTCTCTTTCCATCTGGATGTAAAAAAAAAGAAAAAAGCCTAAACATATCTAAGTTGTACAACAAAGAGTGCAAGAGGTGTATTGGATCATCCCTTGCCACATTTCCCATTTTAAACAGATTTAGAATGGGTTTCCTGGTACGAGGCTGCCAGACATAGCATTACATCTACTTCCTAATGGAGGTAATTAATTGTTCAGTGATACTGGATTTATTACCTTGAAAAACAACATAATTATTTACTAGCTTGAAGTGCCTTTTGCCAAGTTATTTATTGTGCAACATTGACTTTTTTTCCCCCACCCTCCTGACATTAGATAAATCAGGAAAGGTAGATTTCAAAAGCTTCATGCAAAGATTTACGGTTCTTTTGTTTTGTCATTCCAAGTGTTATTTTTCTTAATATAGAAAAAATATTCTTCCCAGTTCAAATGAAAAGACTTCATTTTCTTATATACAATTCCATAAATAGAGAAACATTTAAGAAATAAAACGGAGATAATTTTTTTGTGGTAACAGAGATCAGAACACCCATGACTACTTTTAATACCTGTTGAAAAAAATAACAGTGAATGTGAGAAAAGTCTCTCCTAAAGCATTTCTTTTTGAATTTTGAGAGGACTTTTTTTTAATTTATATTCTTGTGGCCATTTCAACCAGTCATGCTTAATGAACACACAGGAAAAAATATTCTGATGCTGCTTTTTGCCAGTTTACAATGCCCTGTTCACTTCTGCAAAGTAGAGAATGTACGAGAAAAGTAGTCAGGTTCCTTGATTCCTCCAATAGAGCATCTTTTAAAATTAAGAATTTTAAATAGAGAAGTTGTTTCATTGTTTTTGAAATGCTCCTCATGTATTGGAAGTAGAAAATGCTCCTTTTCTGAATTAGATAAATGGTCAAAAGGGGAAATTTTGAGGACTTCCACTGCTACTACTCTGAATTATTAAAAGCCAAAGGATTATTTCGAGCTAGGAGTACAACCATTATTATGAAAATGCCAGTTTCACACCACATATCCCCAAGTTAGTACATGAAATACTTTACTTCTCTATGACTTGGAGAATTTTGTTCTCTACTAATGAAGATAGCTCAAATAAAGAGTTTCAGACACGGATTTTGTGATGACTTCTTTTGTAACCACTGACCTCAGTGTAGGCAATCTTCAGAGTTAATGTTGGGTGTTTTAAAAAATACATTTTAATATCAAGTAAGCACTTTCTATTCATGCTTGGTGTATTGTACTTTTGGAAATTACAGCATTCTGATACTTTTGAGGCCAGGACTAAAAAGATGGACTTTTCAGTCTTGGCTACCCTCTACACCACTGACAAGGAAAGACAAAAGGTGTGTCAGTGGCAG
>NW_008239105.1:1079664-1091799 GCF_000691975.1 Corvus brachyrhynchos
GAAAAAAAAAAGGGGTGTCAGGTGGCACCCCTGCCACTCCCTAGCCTTGTGGTTTCCTCAGAGAAGCCCAGATGTGAAGGCTGCGAGAGAACTTTGTCACAGGGGGCAAGAGTCCCATCATGCCCAACTAGATGAGATTGCAGTTTGTTTGCTGCACAAGCATGTAAGGACACATGTCTGCCAAATATTTCCTATGTAGCATTGACCATGACTTATCCAAGGATTAGGTGAACAAAAAGGAAAACCTTGCACTTCCTGAATTTAATTTTGTGGAGCTTAGCCATGGTTCACTGTCTGACCTTGTGTTTACAGGATTTCATTATATGAAAACACTACCCTTAGGAAAAGGTCTTAAGAGAATTTAACAGAGATTAATCCAAATGGCCTAACTGAATTATTCTAGCAAACCTTAATCTAGAAGATTATTTTTTTAATGGATGTTCTTGAACAAGAAGAATCTTTTGTAAAGCATAGAAGAAAATGATCTAGATTTGAGCATTGTAGATATATGTGCTAAGTAGGAGGGCTTGCAGATTTAACATAGGATAACTAATGTCAGTTAGCAGAATATAACAATGCACAGCTTTCAAAGAAGTAGCTGCATGCTTTAAAAACTGTAGCATATTTAAATAACCAAGAATATTACAGTTCATGATCTTGGGGCATAAAGCTGTAGAAATCTAGCTATTTATGCGTCATATTACAGAAAACAGTAATGGCAGTAGTAAAAATCTAGGAAAATTAAATGCGTTCAAATAAATATTAGAATAAACATGAACTTCAAGTTAAAGGTGGCTTTGTAATTAAGCAATTATTTGTCTTACGCCTTACTGCATGAAAAATATTTTTGGTTGTTAGGGTGCCATGAGAAGTAGAAAGGGGCTGAAGAGAGGAATCTGATAATACCCTGCACTCTTTACTTCAACATTAGATCTTATGTGTGTTTGTATCTTATGCAATATGCCATCCTTAATGAGGTATTTCAATTTCAGTCAAATGTCAAAAATTGAAAGATATGGTAAACATTTTATAAATGTGTTCATTAATTAACACATTCCTGCATACAAAGTACTTCTACATGCTGCAAAGTAGGTCTAAGTTGAATAAATTAACAGTGATGCCAAAATAAGTGAAAAACAGGATATAATAATAAAAAAAAAATGAATGAATGAATGAAGATAGCTTTAGTTAATTTTTAATACAGAAAAGCATACTTTGACACCCAGTTTTAAATTCTAAATAGGTATGAAGAGAATCTAGGATAATTCTAATGATAGCTGTCCTATATTCCAGGGAATCTTAAAATACATAAAGTAAAGCTGCTGTCAGCTAACTGGCAGTAGGCAAATGTTTTTCCAGGACAGTATATTGGTGACAATACTAGAGGCCTGAATGGCAGAAAGTGATGGATGAGTTTATTTCTTGCCATCCCAAAGCCAAAACAAGTGGGTTTGACTTCATCTGCACAGTATCACATCTAAGCTTGTGGGTGGAAGAGGAGAAACTTGTGGAGGCAATCTGGCAGGGAATGAGAGAGATGACACTGAGATCTACACATGCTTCCTGCTGCCAGAGCAGCATTTCTTCTGCTCTCCTTTGGATGAGAGGCTTTGATCATGAACATTCCCCTGAGATTTCTGGGAAAGAGGCTTGGAGAGAGGTGCCCAGCTGTTGTCCCTCTGTCCTCTCTTAGATCTGACTCTGCCTATAGCCACAGCTGCCACTGCACCCTCTTCCACAAGAACATCTTGCCAGAATATCTTCCTGAAAAGATGAAATTTGCAGAATGGCACTAAAAAATATGATTTAATATTCAGATCCAGAGGTAACTGAAACTAGAGCTGTTTCTTCTCCAGTTGATGCATGTTTAATACAAATCCTTTTTTTCCTGTTTCTTTATAGAGGTGCTTTGTTTTTTTTCTTCCAGCACATTAATGTGTGATACTACATTGGAAGTAGGATGCTGGAAATAGGATAATTTAGTGAAAGCTTGAAAATAGTAAGTGTTCTATGTGATTGCTAAAATTGCTGGAAAATTCATATTACATGGAGTTTAGCAAGGCTTTAAGTTTTATTTAATAGAGAATCTTGGATTCACTATTTATTAATTGGTTTTGAGTTTTGTTGGGTTTATTTTTTTATTTTAAAGATATTTTTTCTAGTTATTAGCAATGCATTATTCACAAACTGTTTAGTTCTGCATGTGTGTCCAGCCCAGTTTCTGAACAGTTAGGATTTGGACAAGTGGAATGCACTTCTCATTCAAATTCAGATACTAACCAAAAGCCAATGAAAACCTACAGCAAAGTCTTCTCAAAATATCAGTTGTAATAAGATTTTATTTACTCATTTCTTTCAATGTGTAAAAGATACAAAGGCCCCTCTGGGAAGGTGATAACAGCTCTCCTCAAATATACTTTCCATTTTGTTTTAAGGCAGATGGGTCAGTATTGACCTTTCACAATTCTTGCTAGGATCTACTGTTCGGCTGACTTTGGCATTGCTGATGCCCAGTTTATCTCCAGAAGTCAAAAGAGACAACAGAGTTTTTCTAGCTTTGTTATGTGTAAAAATTTCAGTCTTGCAATTTAATAATTTTTCACAAGATGCCGATTTTAAAATTGATCAGAATGTTTGGGGTTTGCGACTTTTTGCATTTGAATAACAGAGATATGATTGGTTTGGTTGTTGGTTGCTTTTCTTTTGGTAAATATACAAAGCTAATGCTATTTCCAATCTTTAATTAAACATGTACATGATTTGCTTACATAATGGAAGTTATTGTATTGGCAGGTTGCTTGTATTATTTATATTGCCCAATGGCACACAAACCCCATATTATAAAATCACTTCATTGTTTAATCATCATTCCATTTGATGTTCTTCATGTTTGGATATGAAGAGAAAAGGCCTTTCAGTTTCAGGATCCACGTTACACTGTACATAGACATTGAATTATTGCAAGCTGATTCTGTCACAACTACAATTCAGTGCTTGATACTTTACTTCTCTATATCATTATGCCACACTTTTTGTTATAAATTCTTTATTTAAGTCAACACTCAATGGATTGGTCTGTGAAAAAAGTAATGTAAAGTAAAATAGTGCTTATTTTTGTCTTCTTTCTGTCCAACAATAGTGATCCTAACAGCTGGCTCTGCCCATGTCCCTTCTGGCACAGAATCATTTGGTGAGATTAGAAGGTGCCTTTTGTGTCACTTCGCCTACCCCGCTATGCAATGTAATTTTTTTCTTTATTTTTCTCTCTCAACACAAGCCAGATGCTGAGGCTTTGTTGCTACATGGACATACAATTTCATTAAAAGTGACTTAAAGTAAGTTTTGGATGTACTTTGTGTCACCCTGTATGATGATCCTCATGCAACAGGAAAGCTGGATGCATGGGTCAGCTTTGAAAAGACAGAGGGTGGTAGGAGAAAGCATGGTCAAAAGTGTTAATTCCCACCTGGTGTAAGCCAGCACAATCTGTGGAGCACCATGAAAGAAAATATGAGAAGTAATCAAGATCATGAGGCTGAAGAAAGTGGCTTTGGATACATGTGTTTATTAAATATCTTGTATCCCTTAGTATGGAGGCAGTAAAATGAATCATGTGAAAAGCTGAAAGAAGTTGAGAATTTTTTTGGTCAGTAACACATTCAGCATCTGTAAGACTGAGGTTGTTTAATGCCACATGGAAAGATTTATTAATTCCCAAGGGTCTCATTAATCCTTACAGGACTACGTATGTGTTAATACCATGACTAGAAAATTGTCACGGTTTAGCAGCTGGCTTAAATGACCTCACTCAAATTGTATTCATACTTCAGAACTCTGTGTCCAAGATTTTCAAAGCAGAAGCTGCCTTCTTTAGTAGAAGCCTAATCTTGTTTAACTTCATGGAACAATTGGCATGGGCAAAAGGAAAAATTCTTCTGCCTCAATGAGAAACTTCTGTGTTTCACTGTAGATTGTTTCAGGACTTCAACTAATTAGGTCCTGTGTGAGTGAAGGAAATTCCTGCAAAAATTAGTAAAGCTCAAATTACCTACTTTAGAAGTGGTCCCCCCAAAAAATTACTTTCTTAAATGGATAAAAGCTCTGCAATAGCATATGGAATGAATGGCAGAAGCATAGCTTAAAGCAGCAGGTATCAATGACCCATTCTCCAAATCCTTTGCCCTGAAGTAGTGAGATCACCAGTAATCTTTTTCCTGTGTGCTGCCATATGACGTGTGTCAGAGCCAGAGTATGTGCCTGAGGACTCTCTATTCTTATTTTACATTTCTCTCCTCACACTGGAAAAACTTACTCTTCAACCTAAAATAATGTCAGAAGCTACAATAAGGCATATATTATATTTCAACTGTAGCATAGTATTTAAAAGAACTAGAGTTGTGAACATTTGTCTTGCTTTGACATTTTTTAAAGGACAAACAACTGACCTAGAAATTTATCCAGTGAAGATGGTACTGAATATCTTCTATCACATTTTCTTTTCACAGTTTGTGGCACAGCTGAGGAGGATTTTTCTGCATGCTACTGTATTTGACCTAACACAGATATTCCCATGTAAGACATAAGTCCTTTATGAGCCCACTTGTCATCTCTGCTAATACATGGAAAGAGCACTAACATGATTTTTAAAGGGACGTAACTCAGAGATACATTTTAGCAATTATATATGTAGATTTAATCAGCAGACTGTGGCAGGCTAAGAAATTCTATACTTCATGGAAATTATTTAAAACGGAGAAAAAAATCCCCTTCCTCTTTATGTGCCTAAGTAGTCAGAGTTGTTCTTGAATTTGAGCTTCAGGTAAAACACTTCCATTGTGGCCAGATATTCTTACTCAATATGCATAAATGCTGAATGGAAATAGTAAATAAATTGTACCAAGTTTAAATGTAACCTCACATTTGCAGTGTACCTATTAAAAAAAAAAATCAATTTTAGTCTTACATTCCTGTATTCTGTGACAGTCCAGTGTCAAATAAAAACCATGTTTTACATATTGGTCAAATACTATTCTAAACTGAATATCGACTCTGAAGACAATTGACTTGAGTTTTCCTTTTTAATTGTCTCCTAAGGACATTTTTTTTGAGTCTGTCTTGATTAGAAAAAACCAAAGATTTCTGGTCTAGTCAGTGGACCTGAAAGTTAACTTGAAACCCAAAAAAATAGTCTGCAATCTTACAACGGGATTCTGCAAAAAAGGATGCCTTTGGTTATCCTCTAGTAGTGGCAGCTGTCTTATGCTTTATTTCCTTCAGTGGGTTTTGCATGGGAGTTTATCAAAACTGATCAGTTGTACTGAAAAATTATAATTTTTCCTCTGTAATTATACTGTCCTTCTAAAACCAGTGCAAAAATGAAAAAAAAGTTCATTGTAGTCTTTAAGTTATTATCATAAACAAATATAACTTGTGACAACTATGTACTTACATGTCTTCAGGGCAGTAAAGTAATTATAGTTATCATAACTGTATGCTAAAATATTTTTCTATGTATAGCTTTAGTGAAAGGGTGTTTGGTATTACTTATATATAGCACTTAATGCTTAACTGTATAATAAAACATCACTTTTTACAACAGTATTTAATGTCAGAATCACATTTTCTTTACTTGTTAACTCCTTTGACCAGACTTTTCATAGTAAATAAAGAACTGATTTCAGTAGTTCTTATTTTCATGAACTATAATGAAAGGTATTTCAGTTTAGATAGAAAATGTTCAGTTACATGATGAAAATCTTCACCATGTAGCCCCTTACAAGTTCTCAAGTTAATTGATTCCTTACGTAATCAAAATAGTATTAGTCAGGATCAAGGATTCTCTATTCATTTTGTTATCCCAGAAATTAATATAGTTATAGCAGGAACAGTTCATCATTTAGCTTCTGTTGCTGTTTAATGAAATGTACTGGGGTTTATTTCAAACTGACTCTTGATACAATGCTAAATTATTAAGAATGGTTAATTACCTCAGCCATGGTAGAAGTACTAGTGGATCTACTGACTGATGCTCATTTGCATTTCAAACTTTTAGCTGGAAAGTTTTTTGGTGTCTCTATATTTCCTGCCAATCAGTGGCAGCACAAATCTGTAACTTGGTGTGTATGTGTTATCTGGTTATTTATTTTAACTAAATGATTTGTTGTCCTTTCCTTTATAGGACTTTTTTTTCTATCTTTTTCCTACTTCATTACTTCCTCTTAACTTCTTGGGATGCAGATTTTATGCTAACGTTTGGGGATTGATTTTATGACTCGGGTAATGTTAATAGAGGGTTGTGTTGCCTGGAGTCCTGTTTCTTTACATTGTTTAGAGCAGTGGAAGATCCATGAAGTAGGGTGTGATTAAGCAAACTCATTCTAGTTTTGGCTGGTCTGCCTGACTCATGCAGTGTGAGTGACCCAGGTGTTTGCAGGATTATAGGAGCCAGGAGCTCATGCAAGGCTGCTGCACACAAGGCAAATGTACTGCAGAGGCTTTGTGGTCATGGTTAACACCCTTCTCAAAATAACTGCGGCTTCAGGGCCTTTGATTCACAGCTCCCTTTTTCTTGGTTGGCTAAGCATGCAAGCAAAATAGATAGATATTTCAAGAGACACTCTCAGTCACTTTGCCAGTTATTTTTAGAGTTTTATGTCCCTAAAGGTATATGAATATACATCTGAAAGCCTGTTTAGTTTCTCTGGAGTGGTTCTTTATTCCCTGCAAATGCAGTGGTTCCAACTATGTCAATTCATGTGCAATGCACATAGAAAACACTTGCTGTCCTTTAGTTTTCTTAAGGGCATGGAATCCACACTCTTATCTCAAATATCTGCCTGTGCCACTCTAGTAAAAGGTCTATAATGAAGTGCATTATACTGCTTTCTAATCTTTCTGTTTTAAGTGTTGGAAAGCTGATACAACTGCTTTTTTTAGGTATTGGTATTGGAAAAATTTAAAATTTATACAAAAATAGTTCATTTTGTCAGGAAAATTTCTGTTAGAAAATAATATTTTATTAGATATTCCCTATTTTCTAAATATTTGAAATAACAATCCTCTCCAATGATGATTAACCAACAATGATGATATAAATAAAGTTTTACAAGCTTGGTCAGTCTTCTGCCTTCATCACTGTCTTTTAAATACACAGCTGTTTCATTGTCAGCATTTTATTGACTATGACCAATAAATAATAAGGGGAACATTGTCTTCACAGAAGGATATTTTTCTAGCACTGTTGTCTTTAACCCATCTGGAAGATCTTCAAAGGTCTCAATTCAAAATTATGTTCTAACTTTTAAAGCTTTTATGTTGCTGGTGGTGCACTGCCTCAGTTACACATGCTTGAATTTGCTTTACTTAGCTGTGAAACCATCACCTTTGAACCTGGCATGCCTGCCAAAATACAGATATGAAAATAACATAAGTGAAAACTTGCTGTTTAGCTAGAGACACTTCTGCACTATACTTAGCTATCTACCCAACCTTACTTATTTGCAGTATAATAGATGAAAACACCAAAGTCATTTTGATTTGAAGAGGGAGAAGGAAAAATATTGATTTAAAATATTTTTCATATTGTGTGTAGGTTTTTTATTTTCAACCTGTTTTATTGTACTGCTTAGTTAAAGAATGCAAATATCTGGAAACAAGTACACTTCCTAAAGTTTGCATTAGAAACCATTAGTTTGACATCTTCACTGCTAGAATGGAGAGTAATCACCTTGAAGTGGCACTTGGATGCAGAAATTCGAAAGAGAACTGAAAGCATTTAGAGCTAATAAAAATTGATAATTATGTAATTCTAAATAAGAAATCGTACCCTCAAAATTTCTGCTTGCTGACTCTGTAACCACATGAATAAAAAACATTTGTTCTACTTCATCACGTTTTTTTCACTTACAGTGAATGCATGTGATTAATGCTGTCATTTATAAATGTGACTCTGGATTGTTTTTAAGGAATAATTACCTACTTCTGCTTTTACATTGTTCTTTCAGTGTTACAGAATAATTTGTCATTAGGAATAATCAGACACTGTTCATTTTCTTCAAGTAAGCTGAATATTTGAAGTAAGTGGTGAATGATTTATGTTAGGGTATATCAGAAATTCTTCCCTTCCCTCAGTTTCTGTCATTGCCTGCCAGCCCCCTGGAATATGTACAAGTGTCCTAAGCAGAAAGCATATATTCTGTGTGTGGAAATGCATTTATGTGCTAATTTGCTGCAGCTGAAAACAAACACGGAAAAAAAAAAAATTAAAAAAACCAAGCAAAAAAGTAAAGCAAGGATCCAACTGCATTGGAGTTTGTGAGTTTAACTATGTAAAAATGCAGCTCAAAAATTAGGCTTCTTTGGCACGCTTGTTTCTGTCTTCTGGGGTTTTTCTGTTCTTTTCAAGAATGTTTCAAGATATATAAAGATGAGTGATTCAAC
This sequence comes from Corvus brachyrhynchos, assembly GCF_000691975.1. Taxonomy (NCBI): domain Eukaryota; kingdom Metazoa; phylum Chordata; class Aves; order Passeriformes; family Corvidae; genus Corvus; species Corvus brachyrhynchos. Next base: position 1,088,104 of record NW_008239105.1, read on the forward strand.
TTTATTCAAACCTCTCTGAGTTGTGCCTAACAACAAATATGTATGTATTAGATGTTTAAGTGCTGGGCTTTAACTTCTAAACCTAATGATCTACTGTCATCAAGTTGGGGTTGAAGGTCCTGACTGAAGCTTGTCTTGGTTCAATTTGCCTCCAAGGAAATCAACATGAAACTGCTGATATTTGTTTTTGTGGAACTGGCATGGAAATTTACAGCTGAATCCACCACCCTTGGGTGGGTGGTAACCAGGACAGGAGCAGCATCAAGGAGCAATTTCTCCAGTGGGTGATAATGACAATCATGTTCTTATCTTGCACTGACTCTGCCTGACTCACAGCAAATTGTGCAATTCAGAATCAGGACAACTATGGACCAGACAAGGACATGCAGGATACAAACCCCAAATTCACATTATAGCTTAGTGTATAATATTCACACATTGTTCTCAATCCTGACAGTGTTCCCTGACCTGGAAATCTGTGCCTGGGAACAGGTGAAGATGTAGTAAAAAGTAAAGAAATAGACTTGCATAAGATAATTTTATTAACTATCATTTATGATTTTATCCTACTTCAAAATGACTAAGAAAAACTGGTATTTAGGCAAGAAATTATTTTATGACATGTTTAAACAAGTTATCATTTGGGTTTAAATTATAAAGAGAAATTTCTAATATGAATAACTGTGATCTATGCTTTTAATATTGTGATAAAGGAAAAAAAATTAGTTGAATAAAATCCATATCAACTTGACATGCATTGCCACAGAGCAAATATTCATACGAAGGAAGTATTTTCTGTTAGTATCAAAGATTTCTTTTCAAAGCTCTTAGGGTATGTATGCACCTGGTGAGTTCCTTGTTTGCTGAATGCTGCTGTATTATCACTGTAGACAGCTCCATGATCCAGAAACACCTGATCAATAACCAGAATGTGACCATTCCAAAGCATATGATTTCTTGTAAGTTTTCCTTGCCCTGAGAAATATGGCTGACTCTAACACACATACTGTTAAATCAGCTTTTAGCTTCTGGCTTGTTGGCAAGCTAAAATCATGTTTGCCAACTGTAGCTTCTGATCTGAATGATCAGGTAAGCACAGACATAGGTAAGACACCAAAAGAGGTTTTCTCAGCTGTCCCGCAGGCTCCCAAAATGCCCATTCTCACTGCAGTAATTAGCTGGAGCTGAGTTCCAAGGAGATGTTCATTCCCCGTGTCAGAGATCTGTGCTCACTGCTTCAAAAGTAACCTTGACTAAGCTGCACTCTGCAGTGTATGCCAAATGTCTCTCTTCAGTGTGGGTCCTGGTCCTTACTCCATGACTTGGTACAATACCTTTCTCCAGTCTCTGTTAATGATGTGTTTACATGGATAGAAACTCAGGGTATACACAAAAAATGCCACAGCACTCTACAACTGGGCATAATTTTTTTGATGGGTGGGAGACCAGAGGTGGCGAAAAATGCTACAGAGAACAACTATTAAAAAAAAAAAAACAAACCCCAAAATAAGGTATCTACATTTCCCATACGGTGTAGGGAGAATTAAACTTCTATGTGTTTTTCTGCAGATTGCAAGCTTGGATATTAGAACCTAAAAAGGCAGGGTTTAAACACTAAGACATGAATTTATTTCATTATCTAGTAAATCACTAAAACAAGCAGTACACAGGAGTTAAATAGAATAATCTGCTGTTGTTCAGTATAGTCATTAGTCTAGACCCCAGGGGACCTAGTTAAAAAAAAATATTTAGTCCCACATAGAAGATGATTTCTCTTCACAAGATTATTTTACTTCAGGCAGATTTATTTGGGAGCTAAGCCTGTGCTCCAGATTTTTTATGTTTTCTTGATAATTTCTTGAACTGTTATTGGACCTACTGCTGAAACTTTATCTCCAGGATGCCTGAAACATCCTCACATGTCCATGATGGTTCACTCATTTAAAAGCTGCTCTGCTCTGTGGACCAGACTCTAAAAGACAAAGCCATACACTCCTCAAGGGCTCCTGAAAATGTCTTTAGTTATCTATGAATGATAGAATGACAGAAAAGCAGGGGAGAACTTAAGTGCTGATTAAAGCTCAAATGCTCTGGGTTCTGTGACTGGTGCTTTAGAATACATTATAAATGACTTTTGAAAAAAATAATTAATTTCAGGGTAGCAAATCAATACTTTCAGTTAAGCCAGGCATCACTTCTGGCTGAGTGACACATGTTAGGGCAATACACGAATAATCCTTCTCATGAGTAATTTCTAGGGCACATTGGGGTGACTACTTTTGAAGTCAGTATATAATTATCAGATGAATGCTACTGGACTTCTTATTTCTGTACAGAACAGGCGGGGGAGACAAACTCTTTGTCCAAGAGCAGACCTACTAATCTATCTATAATGCTCAATGCATTAATTCTACAGGAGACAGATAATTTATCAAGATTGGGGTGTCTGTATATACATACATATTATACAGATATGTCTGTGCATGTAGATTTAGCAACTTCTTTATAAGTTGGTTTCATAACAGACCAGTTATTTTTTAATAATAATTAAAAAATAATAACTGTTTCTTTTGAGAAAAAACCAGTTCTAGTGCTTGACACATAAGGCACAGAGATAGGAATGGCAAGGGGGCTGGTTGGGTAGGAGTGAATGTGTGAAAAAAATGAGAAAATTAAGGAGTTCAGAACAGCAATAAGGATAAGCAGGCTCCAGAGTCTTTCAGAGGTGAGGATTAAAAGCTTCAAATAGATGCAACTTATGGGGGACTCTGTGTGTGTGTGGGTAATGATAGAGATGGTGAGATACAGAAGGGGTGCTCATAGGGAGGGGGTTACTGGAGCCGGGACAGAACTACATTCATTTACTCCTTCACTATTTGGGTGCAATTCCCACACTTCTGTGTAGAAAGAAAACTGATAAAATGTAAAGTATTATGACTAGACTAGGCAACACCTGGTTTGGTTTTTGTGGATTTTTTGGTGTGTTAACTTAATTTCAACACAGCTTAGAGTTCTGGGTTTAAAGTTCAATATGTTTTATAGAAGAAGTGTGAGGTTAATATCTTGATTCTTGTAGATGCATTACTTCTGTCTTCCTCATATTGCAATATTTCAATGGACCAATAATATTAATTGCTCAAAAAAAGGAAAAAAAAACCTAGCAGTGATATAGAGACCTTCCTTGACTCTTCAGTACTAATACAGACCATTTGGAAAAATCAGCAGAGCTTGTCCAGGATATCAGTGAGCATCTCATCTCAATTATATCCTTCAGTGCTCCTTCAAAAGACAGAGCATGTGCTTGGTATCTAAAAGGCAGAGAATATTTTCAAATAGGAGGAATGGACTGTCATAGGTTAGCAAGCATAGTCCCGGAAGGGATGACCTTGCTAAGGGGTGCTTACAGCTTCCTCTGGGACCTGATAGAACCTATCAGCTGGCCAGTTTGAATATGGACAATTCTTTAAGCCACTTAAAGTTGTGACCACCTCTGTGATACACACTTAAGAATAGACAAACTCCCCCCCAAGCTCTCTCTCGTTTCCAGTGCAGGGACAGGTGGCTGCGGGGCCCCATGTGGGGGCCAGCGGGCCCGGCCAGGCCCTGCTTGGGCCAGGCCATGGCCATCCTGGAGCCGATGGACCTGTTCCAGCCATGGAACCCCCCCCCCCTGCCCTGTCGCGCGGCGCGGGCGCG
>NW_008239105.1:1092596-1163377 GCF_000691975.1 Corvus brachyrhynchos
TGTCTTTTCACATTGTCAGTGGGAGAAGGGAGGAAGGTGGGGGGAGGAGGAGAGTTCTGAAGGTGGTATAATTTTTTTTTTTCCCCCCCTTCTTTTAGGTCTGTTAATAAACTTCTTTATATTCTTTCAAGTTTGGAGCCTGCTTTGCATTTCTCCTAATTCTTATCTCACAGAAGATAAACAGTAATGAGTATTTTAGACCAAACCACTACACTAAATTGGTGTTTCCGCCCGGTTACAAACCCAACCCGTGACATGGACCAATGCTTTCTCTATGAGAAATCCAGCTGCCCACATCATATATTGCACTAAAATTGTATTTTTCAAAACTTTTTTATTTATTTTTACTTACGAAATTCCAAAAAAGTGAAATTGAAATGTTTCTTCTGCTTTTTTAATTGACCAAGAATATTCTAATTAAAGATGATATGCAATCCCTTAAAAAAAAAAAAAAAAAAGTTTGTTAGGGTTAGGGTTAGGGTTACAGTTAGGGCAAGGGTTAGAGTTAAGTTAGGGTTAGGGTTAGGGTTAGGTTAGGGTTAGGGTTTGGCTCGGGTAGGGTTAACATTATCTCTAGTATTGTGATATTTTAAATTAATATTTTCAATCTGTGTTAATTAATCTGTGTAACTCAATTTTCAGGAGCCTTAGGTGCCATGTTTCTTTTGCATTTAAGTAGATCTATCACCCCTTTTTGTGACTTTTTCCTGTATTGGTTCGCTTTCTGAAAAATGAATTACTCATGCAAATTTACGTTTCCATTTCCTTCTTGTTTGCGTTCTGAAAAAAGTCATAAAGATCTGTTATTCTTGCACCTCATTTTTGTTGTGTTTTTTTAGATTCACTGGGATAAATATTTATGCAAGAGACCAACTTCAATTTTTGTAGCTTCATTCACTCGTTAAATGATAGGTTTTGGTCTAAGTAGTTACTTCAGCTGTTTTCAGTATAATGATGGATATTCTACTCCTTAAATTCTGTGCTTATATTTACACACTTAAACAAGAGAATATAAAAACTTTATTTGGTCTACTTGAAGTTTTTAAGAAGAGATAATTTAGTTTATTTTAGTTTAGCTATTACTTTTAACAGTATGTTTATTTTTCTATTGGGCCACAGAATATACCAGAGGCTTTTACATCTGGAAATGGGTCACAAGCTATTGCTGTCACAGTGAGAATCACTTTCGAGAATTTTGTATACCTAGAGTGCACAGTCAGAGTTCATAAAAAAAAATGTTTACTGGACTGCCCTCTCTAGAAGAGTCTAAGGGATTTTTTTTCCAATAGTAATTTAATTTTTGGCACGCTGACTTTATTCATCAGTTCTTTGCCCGGGGAGTCCTTATGCTGTGTTACTGCAAAAAGAAACAGATTTCTTTTACTTTATATTCAAAGGCATGTAGCTCTGTTAGATTACATGCAAATGAATGAATCAAGGGCTCACTCTTACTCCCCTGGAATAAACTGAATATATGCCATTGAATTCAAAAAGGGTAAGACTGAGTTTTAAAAATAACAATTCATAGAGTTTGTCATCATAGATGGTTTTTTTGGCAAGCCAATAATTTTCTATTATTTTATCTTAAGATGAACAGTGCAGATTCAGGAAAGAAAGAGGCAGGTTCAAATAATGAGACTGAATGGTCTCTAATTAGAATACTCAAGTCAAAAGTGTTTTACTTTCAAATGTCCCTGAAAATTCCAAACCCTTCATATCATTTCAATTTTTCTTTTATCTGCAAAATACTATGTTTTCAATGTTTATTTTTACTGTACCCATGCATTTTTAGATTGCAGTTGTGTATGATTTTTTACTACCATATTGAAGGTACATGTCATCAAAACATGGATGAAAGTTAATAATTTTAACTTCAATATTCGACATAAGCAAGTATATGAGCATGCTTAGATATGTGTCTTATAAATGCTCTGATAAACCAGGTATTACACTTCAACAACTGAAAAAAACCCCTCTGTAGAATGTTTTGCATGCTGAAAATTAAAATTCACTGAAATGCAGAGAAGAAATTACCAGTAAGACCAAACATTCTTTTGTTGGTATCAGACAAGTGTATCTTTGGGCAGTTGTTCTTGGTTTGCTATTTTAGCATATACCACATGGACCGAGAAAGGTTAAAACGGAGAAATATTTACATAGAAAAATACTTCAATTTGTGTATTTTGGGCCGAAGATATTTTGAATGTGGGGACACTGGAGACTGGGAAAGTACCCTGAAGAAGTTTCTCTGTGTGCATACCTGGATCTCAGGCTCTTCCAGTGGCCACTGTTGGGTGGTGGATTTAGTGGACCTTTGGCCTGCTTTGGTAAAACTGTTCCTAATTATGCTTTATTAAGAGACAGGGCCAAATATCTCTCTATTGTGTTCAAGCACCAAAGGCTATGGATGTCGTTGTGATTCACACCTGCTTGTAGTGATAACACAGAATGTGAGAATTCTCAGATAGCATTTCTGCCATTTTTGTGAGACTCCAGTACCCAAGAGACGTCAATAGAATTTGTACTTCTCCAACTAAGATGCTGCATTCTCTGTCATTTTGCTTTAGTAATGGCTCCATATTTTATGTGAATCAATATAGTACCTTGTCCTTTCCATGCTCATCTTAGTAAATAAAACAAAAATTTGAACAAATATGGAGATTATGTTTTAGGACTTGAAAACATCAAATACAAGCAGCATTTTTAACATGTAGAAAGCACTGATCTGTTTTTATGGCTATTATTCATGCTGAATCCTTTCAAATGTCTTACTTATACATCATGAAAGTGAACGTATTGAACTTGACTTATTAAGTGCCACCATGCCACAATACTCATCTTACATAGACTTGAGATATAAGTAAATATCACCTTGGGTCTTATGTGTTCTACAAATCCTCCACGATCATGACACATATGTCAGAATTTAACTTTGGCAGTGCTGCCCCCTTTTGTGACATATTCAGCCCTTTCTCTGATTTGTGTAACTGCAGAATCATACTTTGGAGAGCACTTACATGAAGTGCAACACTGTGTTTTGATTACGTCCCCCTAATATTTTACAATTAAAATTGATGTCATTAGTTATTTCATTTCCAAAGCAGCCCGTCTTTTTATTATAACCCAGATCTTAAAATTAAATGCCTGGATTAACAATCCATATTAGTTTATATGCATATGGATTTCTTTTTTTTGTAAAATACAGGTACTTCAGATGGGCTTCCTTTATCCTTCTTGTTCCATTATAAAAATGCAACTCTGTGAAGTCAAAGTGAGCTACAGAAGCATTTGGCATTCTCTGGCATCAGAGGTATTTTAATCAGAAAAATCTTTTTGAAGTCTCTGCTATCAAAGGAAGTGGTCTTTTATCTCATCTTAGCTCCATACATAAAATTTCCAGTAGTGATCGATAGAGGAAATTTGTGAAGATCCTTCCAGTGTCCCTTAGGAAGCATCTCTTATTAGTCCATGCCGTAGGAAATGTTACAATCAAGATGTGACTGCCATAAAAATATGATGCCAGATCATTTACAGGCTTTTGGAAGATCTCAATATTAATTAAAAAAAAAATGGATAAAAAGTTCTTAAATAATATCTGTGTAATACAGATCCCCTCTCCATTCTGTAGCTTGTGAACATACGTAACACAGGAAATACATGAAACACATGTAAGATATAAACCCAAGAATTTATTAAAAATATTTTAACTGCAACATTAATACTCTACTGAAAGAATCATAATGAGTTCAGATATAATTAGAAATGAACAGGGAAGAACATATCCATGCAGAATATATTTCAGAAATTTAGTTTGTACCCCTTTACCTGGTGCTATGCTCATCCTTCTCCAGCTCCTCTGAGCCATAATGTCGGGGGTTTCATGCTGGTAGACAGCAACAAGAAAGGAACACATGAAGGGAACACATGAGGTTCTTCACTATGATGCATATGATGTGCATGTCAAGGAATTGTTCTTCCTCCCTTTGGGATAATTTTCTGATATTCATTAACTTGCTTTTGCACCTACCTCTTTCTTCATTTGTCCACAGCTCTACATAACACCTAAATTTACTATATATGTTGCCTTGTACTTATACTGATATTTCTTTGTTCCCTTTGTTGTCCCTAAAGCCAGGTGTGTCCAGGTCTAGGTGTGCACAGGGAGTTGTTTACAGCCAAGGGATTTCCCATGCCTGCACTCTGTGCTGTGTTCTGTGTCCCCATGTCCCAAGGCTGACCTCTTGTGTTTCTCTGCACTACCTCAGTGCATCAGGGCCTTTAATATCCCACACTATGCAGAATAACTTGTTGCTGCTGGCTGCAGTTTTTGGACATTTGTACAGCTTGTGGGTAGCTGGAGGACAGCACTAACACAGTACAGTGTAGGTGTAGGAATAGAAAAGAAGCTGCATGCCTGGGGTAGATAGTGTGCATTTTTGTTATACATCTTCACAGCCTAGTGCTTGGGCGTCATCAGCCCATATACCAGGCAAAACTGCATTGAATGTTTGACAGATATTTTAATGGAGGGCAGCACAAAAAGGCTGAGGGGACCTGCTGTAGGCATTATACACATTGGTGAGTATAATGTACGAGTCTGTAACCAAAGGGAGGGGAAAGCGTGCACTCTGCTCCAGAGTACTCACACAAAAGAATTTACAGCACACAAAAGTGATCGTATACACCAAGACATTTATGTCAAGGCAAGATTTAATTTTGCAGTCTCAGTGATGTATACAAAGATTGAAAGAAGAGAAGACTGAGAGAAAAGGATGAGCTTAGACTCGGTGTTTGAGTCATAAACATTAATACTGTGATTTACCAGTATCTGGTCTTTAAGGTTAGGTACTTAAGTACATGTTTTCTTGGTCTGTGTCTCTTAATTTTTTTTCACAATTTTTTTCCATCAGTGATTTAAGGACCTATACTGGCTTTGAAACCCCTACCATAGAGTGAAAACCAGAAATCTTTAAGAATACTTAAAAAATAACCTGAATGACTATTCATTTTAGAGACCACAGTGATTCTTGTAAGGTTTTAATCTCTTGTGTAACTAGGGATGGCATACACTATGAGTTCTTGTATTTGGATAATAAGGAATTATTTAAGGGTTAACAAAAATTGAAAGTAAAATTAATGATCTAATGTAGAATTATAGAAGATAGGAAACAATGCCTAAGCTCAAATTACTATTTTGACTGAGGCAGATTCTAAAATCCTTCAAATTTGTGATCTCAAAGAAAGAAAACAAATTAAGAACCTATTCTACCTTTATTTTTAATCTGCTTATACCCTTAGGTATAATCTTCCTTGCGTTGTTTTGGTTTTAAATATTGATAGATATCCTAGTGATTTGGAATTAAATACTGCTGCTTAAAAAAACCCATAGCTTTGTCTTAGTCCAGATAGTGTTGCTGATATTAACATTGCATTCTTTATAAAGCTACATATTGATTTAGAAAAAGTGGAAGGAAGCAACACAAATTCCAATTCTTTCTTTCAGTCTTGAGCACTCCTTCTACCTGCTAAAGTCAACAAAAATGTTCCTCTTTACTTGCAGGAAGCTAAAGTGGAGTTAAGGCTGGAAAAACACGGAATGTTTTTGTGCAGCCTTTCTTTCATCTGTCACGTAAGTGATTGTGTCAGTGACACCTAAACAGGAAACTACATGCCCAGTAAACACCCACATTTTCTCAAAAGCATGAAACAGAAGAAATTTGTGTGAGAAGGCTCATGATCTTGTAAGAGCCTAATAATAAGAGAAAGGCTTCAAAAGTGCTTTTTCATTATGACTGCTCGAAACCTGAAAAACTCCAAAAATGCCTCGTCATTTTGTCTGCTTATCATTATACAGGCAATTTGGACCGTGGGTAGCCCGCCTAGAGGCCCATATAAAGGAAGGCGAAACGGGTGCAAGTCGGAGAGAAAAGCGAGGGGCAGAGTCCCTGACCTTTGCCTTCCCCCCCTCCACCACCACCATCGCCCTGCTGCGAGACACTCTGAGGCCTCCGGGAGCTGATACTGCCCGCCTGAGGAGAACCCCCCTGGTCCTGCACCCCGGACCGGAGTCACGGGTGAGTTGTAGATCCCCTACCCGTGCTGAGAGCACCGTGAGTGGGCCAAGGCTCGGCTGCAGCGAGCGGGCACCGCGCCTGACACTCGGAGGACGGGCAGCCGCATTCCAGCCAAAGTGCTCCCGAGATCGGAGGAGGCAGATCAGACGCTTCAAACGGCTTCGCTCCCCCCACCCCATCTCGGCGGCACTAAAGGTAGCACAGTGTGCTGGTGACCTATCCTATGCTTTTCTTTTTAAGTAACCTCGGCTTTTTCTAACTTTTCTCTACTTTTCTCTTTCCTTCTCTTTTCCTCTTTCACTATTAAATAAAATACATCAATTTTTTGGCATCAACATTTAATCTCGTTAGGTTTTAATCTCGTTTCTGGGAATATTTTGAAGCTTCTAAGTTCTTTCTGGTTTATGCAGAGACTTAGCTTTCTTTGTTTTTCTGGTTTTAAACCGGATCGTAACAGATCTGTCACACTTTAAACTTCTGAACTGGTAATTGGAGTATTTCTGCTGCAGACAACCTCTTTTCCTAAGATTATAAGAAATGAGTATTTGGGATGTTTGTTTAAAACTTTCTACTATATATTGCAAAATAGCTTCAATTGCAGAGTCAAAAGCTTTTGATTCTTTAATGTACTTCATTTTGTCTAGCTCTTTACAGTAATTCTGCTACTGTCTTTCTAAAACTGATGGTCAGTGCTTCAGGGCAAACATTTGTGGCCTCTTAGTTACATTGAGGCAACCAGAAGAGTTTGAGATAATTTGCTGCAAACATTATGACAAATGGGGCTGGTGATAGCTTCACTATCAGGTCGAGATTATCAGTATTTTGGGGCCAATTTAAAGTTAAGACAGTTGGAGATCTCCTATATTAACGATCTGCATTTGGTTACAGACATTAATGAGAAATCTTTATCTATCAGGTGAAACTCGCAAACACATTTTCCCCTGCTGTTTGAAAACAGCAAGAAATGACTGATAAGAGTTGGGAGGAGTTTGCTGGCCTTTTGAATATGTGCTAATGGAACATTTATTTCATATGTGCCCTTTTTTCCCCAAAATATATTTATTTGCACTCTAGGAATAAACTTCTATGGTATCTGCATGGTACCTGCTATCTGCAACAGCTGCACTGTAACAAAGGTTTGTATCTTGAAATCAGAGAGGCCTTTGCAGCTTTCACTTGGGAAAAAGGCTCTGATTGAGCACTGACAAATTTTTTCTCTCTACATCAGTCATAGAGGGTGATGTGCAATGGGGGTCTTTTTGGTCTTGTTAAAAAATTGTTGATTTTTTGCCAAAAGGTGGGGAATTAAATCAGGTAGTCTGGAAAGGACCATGTCATAGAATTGGAATTTTTGAGGTTAAAAAAACCCCTCTAAGATCATTGAACCCAACCATTAACCCAGCACTGCCAAGCCCACCACTAAGCCACGTCCCTAAGTGCCACATATCTATGTATTTTAAATATCATCGTGGATGGTGACTCCACCACATCCCTAGGCAGCCTCTTCCAATCCTTGACAACCCTTTCAATGATTAATTTTTTCCTAATATCTAATCTAAACCTATATGGTGCAATTTGAGGCTGTTTCCTCTCATTCTATCACTTCACAACTTTATTTTTAATTTGAAAATGTTTAATTATTTCTTATAAATAAGAAAATTATAGAAGTCCCATTTTAAAAGGGAAATACCCTTAACCAAAATAATTTTAATCAATTTACCCACAATGAAATAATGACATATTGGAGAACAGTATTTTGCTGCTTCAATGCGGTTTTAACTTTATATTCAGATACTCCTTTACTTTCTATGTTGTTTAAAATACCTACCTTTTAACTGTCGCTCTTCTGTTACCTTTGCACTTTAAAACCCGATTCTGCTCAAATTGAACCAGCTCAAAGACCTGAGTTCTGCAGTTTTTACTGAGCACCTGAAATACTGGAAAGGAAAACTTAAGCTTGGACTGAGTATATGCTATTTAAGTTACTTAAATAGCTTAGGTTTATTAATAGCTTAGGTTTCCTCTCTTTTCTGCTATATTTAATCAAAAAAGTTTCTCATTAAAGTGTGACAGTGCTTTATATTGCCTGTACATAAAACCTCCATGGTTATTATACAAAAAGAAAAGGCAAATGACAGTTGGTGTCAACACTAAACAGCTTGGGGAAAACTATTTCCTCAATATGTATGTAATTTAATTGAAATGCAATATTTCATGAATATTAGAAAGTGAGGGTTTATTAAGAATGGCAAGGAAAGTGAAAGCATGACTGTTTAGAGTAACAAGCAGCACAAATTTATTCATTCAATACATCACTGAATTATTTAAAACTCAGCAAAGCACAAGGTCATGGAATAATTTTGGCAAGTACGCACTTTTGCATGATGCATTTCCATAATTCCACTACATCTATAAAGTTAATCACAGCTTTGGCATGCAAGCCTGCTTCATGTACTAAGCTGAGCCAGAGAAAGGCTCTGAATTAAAACTTAGGAACAAACCAAACAACTGACACTACAAATGATTTGTGATAGTTGAAAGCAGATGTGAGCTCCATAACGCTAGCAATTCTTACAAATATTTCATTTACTAAATCCCATATTTACTTGCAATACACATTTACAAGTGAAAACCTGTCATTGGTCTGGAGACATATCCAAATTAGTATGCACACACACAGTTTGGTGTCATAAGTCTTCTTGTGGACGTAATCATTCTGTAACAAGTGAGAGCTGACAAGAGGTGTCCTTTGGACCATGGGGACGAGAGTGGTTGAGATATCCTTGGAAAAAATCCATGGAAATTTAGTCAATTTTCTATTGTGGGAATTAGTACTCACCTGTCCTGAGTGCAGACTGACTGCTAACAACTCCTGCAGACTACTAAACCAGAGGGGCTCAATGTATGCAATTTTCAGAATTGCATTGTCATTTCTATGCTCCCAGAATGACAATGATATGTGGGAATTGCATAAGGCTTAAGGCTTCTTCTCAGAGTGTATTTGAGATTCTAAGACAAAACTGAGGGTATTTTGAATTTTGCAATTGAGTTTTTGCCTTCAGGATTTTGCATCCTGTTTCCATCTGCCTCCATCAATTGATGAAGGCATGAGTTTGAGTATGATTTCAAGGACTCCCATAATCACGATCATGCAGTACTAGCTTGAAGACAGTCTGTTTTATATGGACTCTGATATATAGCTAATTTGTAACTAAGTAGCATTATAATTGTCTTGATAAATGTGTCTGAATTCTAGGAAGAGGATTTACTAATACAACAAAAAGCAATCTACACACAGTAATATCATTTTCCTCTGTGCATGTTTTGAAAGACCTCTATGCTAGCTTGGAGCTGCTGAATGTATTTGTTGTTTCCCCTACACTGCGTTCACAGACACACAGTAAGTTATGGATCAACCAGACTTTCAAAGAAGAACATGATTTTCATTTGAAGGCTTGGTGGACCTAATTTTAATTTTCAATAATTTCCTCAATTTATTTATTGTTCAGCTCAGCTTTTTACAAATTAGTCTTGAAATAGATGTAATTTATCTCAATAGACTCTAAGACAAGTGCAGAAGTGACATGAAAGATACAGCATCTAAATTTTGAATATTTGCAATATACTGAGCGTATTTTTTCAGCACCTTTTATCTTAATTGTTTGATTGTATTTAAAGAAGAATGAAATATTTAAAGTTGCAATTTTTAAAACAGTACCCTGGTTCTATACAGATTGTTTATTATTTGATTGACTTCCGAAGAATTCTCAGTTCTACTTTTCAAAAAGTAAATTTTTTAATCTTGGTACCCTGTTCTGCCCTTAAAGTGGCAGTCAGTGAGTTTCTGCTGAGGTAATGCATATAGGTAACTTATCCAATCACTTTGCTGCCTTTAAGAGGAATTGCTTTATAAATAGTTTTGGACCTCTCTGATTAATAAGAAAAATCAATGAGATTTTTATTTTGTATGTAGATCCCAAAAACTGTATTGTATATAAAATTGCAAATGTTTTAATAGTTACAAATTGATAATCAAATCTGGAAATAATTAACATCTTTAGAAATTGCTGAAAGTTTCCTTTTGTTGTTAAATCTTGAAATAGTTTTCTTGCTGGAGAAGAAAACAGGTAAAATGCTAGAAAGTTAAGATGAGCTTTAGACTATTTATTGAAAATAATAAGCAGTCATTTCTTTCACATTTTTGCATGTATTGAACATTGTCACTCAAGAAAATAAATACATTAGTCAATAACTTTAAGTGTTTTGTGTGTTTACTTCATTATAAATTTCATATCACTATAAATTTGCCATTTATTCAAAACTGAAATAGAAACTGCTTGAGCACAGTGTCAAACGGCAAGAAGTTGCCATTTGATTTGGTGAATTTGTCCAGAGACAAGCTATTCATATTCATCAGTTTCTAACTAGTTCTACAGAGGACAAGTTGCAAAATGACTTATAACCCCGCAGATGATTATATTTGTGTAAGCAGAGAAGATACATACCAATGATCTAAAAGGCTTGCCTTAATATTTTAAGGATATTAAAGGATATTTAATATTTTAGGATATTTGATATTTCAAGGTGTTACCAGTTTTATCAGAAATTATATATTCAGTTCCAGGGCCCTATTTTCAGAAGCCAGCAGGACTGGATTTATTAGACCCTGCTGCACACAGAATGTCCTGAGTTGGATTCCCTTTGGATGAAGATTAGCTGGGAGGTAACTCTTGTGGCCACATCAGTGTATGCACAGGTGGGGGAAAAAAAAACAGCAAAAAACATCTTTGCATTTTTAGTTTCTAATTTTAACATTTAGAACTAAGAAAAACAACCTGTACAATTGAAACTCGATATTGGCAGTCCAAAGAGTATTGTTGGAGCTCTAGCATGATTTTTAGTAGGAATTATTTGTGTCTTAGAAATGTCAAAAGTGCAACTGTGTCAGATCTTTGGAAGGGTTAAATGGATATAATCTTTTGTCTAAATCTGTGATCAGTTTATTGAAGATGATAGCTGAGCACCTTACGCATACAGTTCCATATCATGATAAAGAAGAATATTCGGTAAGATAATACCCATGTATTATAATATTTTTCTCCCTGTCAATCTAATCAAAACATCAGCACTTTTGAAAGGCTTGGCAGTGTTGTTCTAAGTACCACGGTCACAACAATTAGTATGTTTATTGTATCATATCATTCTGGTTTAAGACACATGAATAACAATTATAGAAAATTATTATTAAAAAAAAGTCACTATATAAAACCTCACGCAACGTTGGAAGACAAAGCTCAACAAAATTCTGTGGAACATAAAAAGAGTTAGTCTTGATTGATCCTTAACTGCATTACATGTGTGCCTTATTTGTCGGCATTTAAAAATACTGATTTGGAGCTTTATGAGAGGACAGCAAACATCTTCTGTTAGCTTTCAGCCTAACAGTTTGTTGTTTCCTTTCTGTATTAATTTAGCTGTAAGTACAAAGAAACTGTCACTCTGATGTGACATTCTGACTTCAGATGTTAGAAAAACAGCAAATTACGTCTACCAAATATGCAGAGCGTTTAGATAATGCATAAGTTATGCATTATCTAAAGACAGGTTCTTTTAACTGTGTGGTTTCAATAGGAAATCTCACTGCAAAGACAGCTCTATAAGAATCTAATATATAAATCATGGTTATCTGATTTTATTTCCCCTTTTACTCATGAGTCTTGCAAGACAGTTTGCAGGAAAGGGACCAATAAAAGATCTGAAAAGATTTTATTGTTTTTCTAAATTACTCTTCGGCTATGCTTAAGGGAGTTTGTCTTATCCTTAAGCAACTGGTTTGATGTTGTTCCCTGAAAGTTCTGCTAAAGTGGTTCTTGTGACCACTTTAGTGACCTAACAGATAATAGTGCTGGGGTTTTGAGATGCCTGTTCTTCTCACCCATAATTCAAGCAGTCTTAGGAGGAGCACAAACTGTGCTTTTAATGTATTTAGTGAAAGCCTCTTTTTAAAGGTGAATCACAAACAGTCCAGATACTCTATCTCAGATCATATCACCAGCAATTTATTTGTGTGTCTTCCTAACAGTAATTACCACTGTAGCAATTAACCCAGATAACCACCCTCCAGAATCAAAGCTGTGTTCTGTTAGCTCCATTTACCTGTTTTCCAGGCTCTGCAGATCCCCAGATAAAAGAAAAACACAAAGAGAAAGAATAATAGGGCTGGTCTCAGAGGAGAAATCATCATTGTCCTTCAAAACCAGACTTTGGGTGACAAGGATGGTAGATTTTTCTACAGAGCTGTACCACCTGTGCTCAGGTACAGGCCCTCTGAGTGGGCTATTGATGGCACAGGTCTGAAAAACCTGTCACTACTTTGAACTGATAATGCTGGAACAGAAGCCCCTGTAGATTACTTTGATCTCAGACTCCTGGAAAATGAATTCCTTTGGGGAATGGAACTTGCTGCCTCCCTTGCCACAGAAGTGAAGTTTTTCCCCAGAAGGGTCATGTTTCTTAAGATTCGTTCACATGTTTTTACGGAGCCTTGCCCACAGAGCTGCCATTCCCATGGATAATGACCAAGGAGTACTTCTGGGAGTGAAGTTGTGAAATACTGGGAACTTCTGGGGAAACACAGCAGTTCTGTTACTGAATGATGGACAGGTCCATGGACTTCACTGTCTAATCTGAAGAATGTTCCTGTAAAGGCTTGTAAGCAACTTCACAACAGAACAAAGGTGTGATTTTAGAGTATTGAATGCAATGCAATCCTCAGTGTGCCTGTATATTAAATATGACATCTAGTGAATGCTGCTATATTTAGTTCTGCAACAAAATCCTACACATTAGTGAAAACAAGCAATAGATTAATAGATTTTATGGTTTTGTGCCAGCACAGAGTTGTTTTGCACATAGGTTTGCTGGACTCTATGAAATTATTAAAAGCTGCTCATGTTAAATGCCTCTCCAGATATTCTGAAGCTACAGATATTTCTGTGAGATAAAATATTACAAAAACAAAACAGGGATAGAGGCTAGTCTTGCTTGTTAAAATGTTATGGAAGATTAAGCTGTGAAAATCCTTTCTGTGACCTTGCTTTATGAATAAAACACTGCTTATTCCACTGGTGGGTGAAATTAGAAAATGCAGAACAAAGTAAAATGACAGCTATCGGTCCTTATGAAGTTATGTCCCCGTTGCAAGCTCTGTGGGACAAATTGTAAACCATGTTATCCAAATGAAGACCATTTCAATTCTAATCACCACTATTAATATGCAAATTTTCTAAATAAAAATATTCCCACTACAGTAAAGTACACATTTACTTCGGAAAGTAACAGACATCCCATTTTTTAAAACTTGTTTTTACCACTTGTACCTCAAAGGCCCTACATTATAGTCCTTACACTTACTAGTAGTTTTAAAAATAGATTGATTTCTCCCTGAGCCTGTCAATGACACTGCTTTAGTCAGCAAGATTTTGGATTCCCATTAGTGCTCTATTTCCCTCCTTAGGGATCTATGACCTCCTTGGCACTTGCTGCTCTCTGTTTGTGGCTCCCCATTAGGCACTACATTGTGCTACCACTAGACCATGGTTCAAGTTTGGCTTATGATCATTTTACTCTCCATCATATGGATTTTGTGTCATTACAAAGCATTAATGCTCTTAATATTTTCACCTTCTATATAGCTAAGCTAGTTCATTGTTCTCTGAATTTGTTTAGAGCTTGCTTCCTTGATGGGATTTGGGTATTCTCAAGAGCCAAATGGAAAGAAAGTGTATTTAAATGTCATGGGCACCCCAGTGGCTGCCACAATGCAGTGAAGGAATGTAAGGAAATGGAGTTATCTTTTACACCATTTTACCTGCAGCTCTGTTTATGGTGAATGGAGGTGATGGCATATCTGTATTTTAAGTGAGAGTATTGAACAGATGTATTACAACCTCATTATATTATATTCTAATAACCCTGTAATTGTTTTTAAAGGGACAATTGCCTTTCTTACTATTGTGTTACACAGAAAATTGAGACAAGCCACAGAGGAATTAGCTATTTTACTAAATACTGCTCTACGTGAAAATTCGCCACAAAAAACCCCAAAACTTGCAAAAAATACCCAAATTTTCTACTTTCTCTGCTCTATACAAACAAAAGTGAATCAGAGAGAACTAATCAAGGATATTGCTTCTCAAACAATCTGTCAATTTAATGTTTGACATAATAATATTTCATCAGAGACTGCGCTCCTGTTTTATTAGCATTAGCTACAATCTTGGAGTCTTAAAAATGTCTTAGGGTTTCTATGTCTGTGTCACCTAAGCATTTTACTTTGTTAATAAATTTAATAGCACTCCAAGCATGACATTTTTATTTTAGCTACAGTAAAGCTCTTCTGCAAAATCTGGGGGTTAAAGCTAATTGACCTTCTGTCTAGAACTATTCTTCAGCCCTTTCCTTTGTTAGAAAGGAAAATGGTGGTAAATACCTGGAAGATTCAACTGTAGGCTTGGGTAAATTTTCTAAATATCATTTCTTGAGGGCATTATAAAGTTATGCTGCCTAATGTAATGTAGATCAGTCAGCAAGATATTGTTGTTATCAATAATGGTGCCATCATATGCAGTATCTAAAAGATGTCTGATACACTTCCCACAGGAGTTAAAGAGGGCTATCAACAGTCATAGAAGAGAAAATATGATTTTTTTGTTGTTGTTGTTTTTTACACAATAGTTCTTGAAGATGTGCAAAAAGTGTGAAGATTTTTTAAAATTTGGCTTTTTATAAATTTAGATAATTTGTGAGATTACACAAACTACACAACAGCATTGAATTTGTGAAAACCTTTTTCTTCAACAACTTTCATCAACTTTGTCCCACAAATATGACAGTAACTGGAGGACCTGTAAGGGAGATTCAAGTGACTGTGGGAGTGGGTTTGAATCCTGAAGTGTTTCGGGCCAGATGTTACGAAACTGTGGCAGGGACTGAGCAATCTTTAAACTAGACCCATCTTCTAAGAAGTCTCTGAAAGCCCCTTTGCCCTCAGTGTGTTCTCAAATATAAAACTGCATGGTAAGGAGTTAGTTTGGAACTATATAAAAGTCAACTTTACTAATAAAGTCTTCTCTACACCTTTCTTCCTTTCTGTTCCCACATCTGAAGGTGTTCAGATGAACATGGTGAACAATGTTCACAGCATTGTTTTGTCTTCAAAGATTTTAACAGAGTAATAGAAAGATATTCATACAGATGCCAGAAAATTCCTTGCAGGTGCTGATATATGGATAGAATTTATCTCTCTGGGGTTTTTCACTAGGGGTCCTCATCCAAATACATACTCTCATCTAGAAATTACATTTTCAAATACTTATGGTTGCATCATTTTCAGGAAAAAGAAATAGTTATAAATCTCCATTGTACCTATAGGATTTTTTTACCAGTAATCACACCTTGGTGGCAGGAAGATAGAGACAAATATGTTATCAGTTATTATGTAAGTTACCAAAAGTCTTGAAGTAGAGAATTTCTTAGAGAAAATGCTTCAGCAGACTGGAAAATAAATGTACTTCTCACTGGATTTTTGAAAATAATTTTGCCAATGGAATTTAGAACATAATAATAAGTTGATTCTTTTAACATTGAAAAAATATTTTATAGTATGAAATTAAAACCTCAAGAGGAAAAAAAGGGGATCTAAGCCATACTGGGATAAGACCATGCTTGACTGGAGAACGTGCTTGAGGCATCCATCAGTTTGAGTCTTGCAGTGAGCTGGAGAAGTCAGCTGTATGCTGCTTCCTTCAATAGATCTGGTTAGCTGAATTCATGGCACACTGAGTCAGAACAAGCTCTCTTTCCTGCCCCCAAGAGGAAAGTTCAGAAGTTTGGCAAGCACTGTCTACCTAATACTAGAACAATACAATAACCTGTCCATGTAAATACTTAGTTGGAACTGGTATGAATAATATATAAACATAATTTCTTAAACTGGCTAACTTGTATTATGAGCAGCAATTCCTTTTTTTCCTCCAGAACCACTTAGTGAGAGAAATGTCTGTGTGTTCACAAGCTTGACATGGTAAGAAGGATGTTTTAATTATTTTATTTTCATTTATTTTATCACCAAGTAAGAGTTGATGCCTTGCTTTTTTATGTTTCAGGGGTTTTTTTCATGAGCTGAAAAAGTGGGCAGCCTTTTTATATTATTGTACTGAGAGAAGGATCAAAAAGAAAGCAGTAGGTAAGGTCCTTGTTTAATATATGGCTGTAAAACACTGATTCCCTGTTAAATTCTGGCATTTGATAAGTATCATAATGGCTATTACTCATTAAAAATTATAATATTGCAGGAAAAATTAGTTCACTTAGCAGTTTTTAATAATACATTTGTAAATATGGATATTTTATAGTATCACTTAAATTCTTCTGAATTATCCAGAAGGTTCCAGGCTGTGTTGTGGAATTATCTCAAATTAAAAGATCTGAAAAGTTTCCAACTTACAAAGACAAAAAAAGTTGAAATGTTTTTTTCTCCGTTTATATCTGAATGAAAGTTGACTATTTCTATGTCATATACGTTATTCTACTTCTTAAATGATTGTATTTTCTACAGAAATGTTTTTGAAGTTAGAAGTACCAACCATAAGGTCCCTTGGCATCAATTAAAGCTATCTACTTGCTCTAGAATGTATGAAATGCACTAAAATTCATGTAGCTGTTCTTAGTGGGAGTTTGTAAAAAAGTAGATGTGACTGAGAAGGGTATTAGGTTTCTGTTGTGATATTTGATTAGGTGGAACTCTCTGTTCTTCTCCAAGAAATTGTACTCCTCCGTAAAGAAGAGACAATATCAGTAAATAATAGAAGTTGGAGAGAGAAACTGGGTGCTGTTTTGAGAGCATTTCTTGAGCTAGAAGAAGGGAAGGCAACCCTAGACAGAAGAGACTGTGTTAAACATTGGTGAAAGATGGTACCAGGTGTTTTCATGCCTCAACATGCAGGGGGGCTGAGGAGGATAAAAAAAGGTGTAAATGCCTTTGTTTGTCACTTCCTTATTACCAGATAAATTTCAGAAGCAGTCACCAACCCAGCTGAACTGTCACTTCAGCTCTGTACTTCAGGGGAGGGCTGCAAACATGAGGTGGTTGCCAGTCTGAGTGGAAGAGGATCCAGTGGGAATTGGAGTGTCAGCACTCACAGGATCGTCCTGCATTTGCTTCCCCTCATGGCCAGTAAAGTACTGTGTGAGTACCATAAACTCTTTCCTTGCAAGTTTCTGGTTTTGGAAGGAAGCTTTGAGGTAAGTGGAAAAACATCAATGAAGATATTTTGCTGCTGTCTGTCCTCAACAGGATTGTACCCCTGTGGAAGAAGATAAATTGGGGTGATTAATTCTGTGTCCTACAAGCTTCAGAGTGTAGAGTCTGTATCATACCAAATTAAGAAATACATTATAATTTCTTAATTTGAAAGCAGAAAGCCAATTTAACATAATATGCCAACCAGAGATAGCACGGGGAACCCATCAAAGCACTTCACAGAAAGCAAAGAAAAATAAATTTCCCTCCATGGCCAGTGTTTAAAATTATAAATCCAAAAGAAAAACATAGGAAAAAAAAAAAAGAGAGAACTAGTGAGACTTCAAAATCAGAAGAAAGAAAGAAGATTGAAAATAATTTGCGACTGCCTAAGGCAACCATTAAAAGCAATCAGACACAAAATATTTGTGGAAATGTGAAATATAACTTAAATTCACTGAGACAAATAGTTAAATTAATGTAATTGCTGAGGTAAGCATGAGAACACCATTTATATTTTGAAAATTCTTTGAGATCTTACTTTTAAATGAGTAAACTTTTCTAAACACAGAAGATGGTAAAAGTCATGTGTGATATGTATCATAACTCTGTAAAATTACGACCAAAAACAATACAGAAGATACCAGTGAGGAAATTATGGAGAGAGCAATAGAAAATTACTTTTATTAAGTAAACATTTGTGTCTTTCTTAAGTCTTTGTGTAATTTTGTGAGGATCTGAGTTATGCTAGCACGGACAACTTGTGAACTCGTACCTTGTAATCTGTACTCTTCAGTTATTACTAAACATAGTAAAAAGAAGTAATGATCAGTAGAGCTGTGAACAAAATTATTTGCCTGTCACACTAATTTTTCTCTACTTTAAAACTATTGCTAATCTGTGCCAGAGATGAAACAAAACTCTTTCAATTTTATCATTCAATAGTAGATAGCTATTTCCTTTTGAAATAAGACATTCTGGACTATAGGACACCTGATTCTGGGTCTTATTAAAGACAGTGGAAAATCTGAGCTGCTGCTCTGAAAGAGGAGAAACAGTCTTTTCAATATGAGTCCAGGTGCCCAGCATCTGAAAGCTCTCCACTTTTTTTTTCACCTTTTCCCAGGAAATACTCAGCTGTCAAAAGCATTAAGTCAACAAGAATCAACCAACATTTCACAGCAACAAGTAGTGGGGTGCTCTTATATGGTGGCAAATGTGAGATATTTCAAGTTAACAGAAAATTTTCTCATTACCCAGTTGATTTTTTTCTAGTGGAAAAATTACTGGGTTTGCAAGGAAATGCAATCCCATGTCTAGTTACGAATTTGAAGCTTAAACTCTCAGAAATATTTACCATGTGAAAAATGTCAGCTTTTTCAAAAAGACCCTAATGAATAGCAGCATAATCAAAATTGTGTGATAAGAAAGAGTGAAAATAACAGCTGCCTTTTAAAAAAGTGAGTAAAATGGGGATCTGGCAAATTCCTTTCAAATGACCCACTCTAGTGAAAACATAATTTCATCCTCACTTTAATTAGTCTAATCAAGATAATGGGTAATTAATCGCTTAAAACTGGATGGTGGATTGGAGAAAAGCAAGTAGAAATTCTAAATAACTGTTTACTATTCAAGCATTAGGATTATTAGGCCTCATTTTAGGCCTCTAGGATAAAAAATTCCCAACTAGTCCCACCCTACTCAAAGCAGTCCTTGATCTCCCAATTACATTTTCAATGGGGAAAGTTTCATTGAAGTTAATGATTCTACACATAGTTGAGTATCCCTATATTTATAAACTGAACGTTTCAATTTACAGAGAACTAGCCATTAAAATACAGCTTTGGTCATACTTCTACTATGATTATTATTCCCTCTTCTTGGCTTTTATGGTTTTTGGAAAAATTTACAGTTCAAAATGCTTCTAGTGAAATCCATTAATAACCTTTTGAACTCCAAAGTTTTCCTTACAGTAAATGCAATAAAACTTAAACATTCAGTACTTTGGAATAAAGCCAATATTAATTCAAAATAAAAACCTATAGAAATCACTTTCTTCTGATTACAGTACAGGACAAACAGATGTGCTTTGAAAGCAAGCAGTTATTTCCCGTCTCCTGGAGAATATTTGGCATATATGTTCAGTTTCTGATGTCTGCTAGCCCATGGATCTGTCATGATGTGAGATTGCATACCTTGCCATAGATATACAGATCCTGCCACTCAGGGCTCATTGGAAAGCTCCACCTCTATGTAGACAAACAAGTATCTACAAAGGGACTTTGTCTGTGTGAATATAATTGTATGATTACGTCCTAAAATGTTCTTCCCCTCCTGTAAAACTTGATTACCTGAAGTGCCTCTGAAAAAGGATGGAGATAGAAGGAAAAAAAAGGCAAAATCATTGTGTTGTCTTGCAAAAAAATCAGAAAGACTAGCTGAAACAAGGATGAGAGACTTCTTGCATTACACAGATGTTTCCTTTGAAAAACCTCAGCTCTTTATGGATTTCAGTCATAAGAAGATTGAAAGTCTAGCTCTGATTTTCTTCAGGAACATGTAAAATGTATAGTTAGCCAACCCAGAAAACAGCTTTTTTAAAAAAATCTTTTCAATTTGGTATGTTTACATTAAAATGTTAGTTTTATTCTATTGCAATTCATAAAGTTTCTTTAGAAAATCTGCACCATAAAGAGTAACCTTTTGCTTGTTGTTTCTTATCCGGTATAACTGGTCTTGGAGTAGCTGAAAGAGAAAATGTAATGGTAATTAAAGGATAGAACAAAAATTACCCTTTAAAAATATCATATCATCTGGAGTGGTTTAGACATAAGAAATTATATCTTTCTAGCCTAACTGAGCACCATACTGCAAGCTGGGTTTAGGATTTTATTAAAGCAGTGTGGATGCCACAGGGTAGGTACTTATGTTCAGTTCATGTGATACAGAAGTCCCTTTTAGACACCAACAGAACAGGTGAGTACAATTCCACAGATCCAGCATTATGTTTGCAAGCCTGTCAGCGTGGATGTTAATGCCATTTCAGTGCATCTGAGGAGTTTGTAATCCTCTTAATTGTTCTGGAAAATTTAGGGGTTCAGCCATTCTTTGTTTCATACTTGCATATCAAATATTTGTGGAGTCCTGTTTTTGGAAGAGTGAAAATAACCAATACAGTGTTTGGACAATGCCTTTAATGACATGCTTTAACTTTTGGACAGTCCTGAATTGGTCAGGTCATCCTTGCAAGTTCCTTCCAACTGAAATATTCTATTCTATTCCATTCTATTCTATTCTATTCTATTCTATTCTATTCTACTCTATTTGATGTCTGGTGATAATAAGGAAGTTCCAACCTGTCAAAGAACCCCATTTTGTTTCTCTGCATTATTACCTACCTATTCATGTGACATTTTTTCCAGAGGGTAAACTGAGACAATATGAGAAAAAGAGGCACTGGAGAGGCACTCAGGCTATTTTGTGACAGTGGGTCTTTGGATAGCTTAAGGTCTCTTAGGTTTGCTCTTTTTTCACCCCTGCCCTGTAAACAGCTCATTCTAACCCTGGGTGAGCTGGCACCCAGGTTGTGTGGTTGAACATGGACATGCTCTAAGTTTAAAACAAATTGGAGAAAACATTTCTATATTTCTGGGGTATTTTTCCATCAAACTGATTTTTTTTTTTTTTTTTCAGTCAGCATATCCCATTTACATTGTCCCTCTGTAAGTGCAATGAAGATATGATGCACTGGGAACTGCTCCATAAAGTATGCACGGAAATATGACCTTGAGGTTGTGAGGAAAGGCTGCAGAGCCAGCACACTCAGGTTTCCTCGCCTCTTCACCTCATAGTGACCCTTGGCCTCCAAGCTTGCCTACTTGGCTTCCTTCTGAGAGTCAGGCTGAATGATAAGGATGAAGGGTCAACAAGTCTATACTATCGCACCTACCTCCCAGGAAGCTCCTGAACCTGGCAGCTGTGAAATGCTCCCATTTTCTGCCATTAGCTTACACCCTGTAGACCAAGCATTCCACAGTCATAAAGGAAATCTCTGATAGAAATGGAAGTGGGTTGTAGGTTTTTCAGGTGAATAGTTTGTAACTGGTTGAGAAATTCTTTAGCAGAAGGGACTGTGAAGGGTCTGCAGATGCAATATAGCCAGCTTTACATCACTGCCCAAGCCCATAGCTATGCTCTGAAAATCCCTGGCTGTCTGACTAAATTCTCTAAATTCTTTCAAAGCAATCAGAATACTCTAAATTGCTTTTTAGGAGCAGACCAACTCTTGCTAGTCTGAGATTCAGAATTTAATATCTTGGTGAGTTTCATTGTACTTAAAGGTCCCTGAATAGTCAGCCTATTTCTTCTCTTTCACTGATTTCTTTATTTCTAAGAACTTTTCTTAATTTCCTATGTGTTTCACTTTTTTGACTCTTTGCATTTATTTATAGTATTTTTTCTTTTATTTTCATCTGTGTGTTGTGGCTGTTACTTGTTATATGCATTGCTATGCATAAACATCCTTAACCTTTTGTACTAATGAAATGTAAACTAGCAGCAGGTATAATTCCTGACCAAAGTTTAACTATATTCATAAAAAAATAAAATTATGCAGGTCTATGTTAAACAGTATTCTTCTCAAGCTTATTCTTTTGAGTGACTATTTTCCAGGAAATTCTTTATTGATTGTTCCTTTTGTATCTATGCCTACCTCATACAGTATCTCACAATTTGAATAAATCTTCAAATGCAACCCCCCCAATGTAGAAAACTCTTTGGCAGCCATTCTCTGCTAACCTATTAAGTATATGTTAATATATAGAGAGATACATAAAAAATAAACCTCTAGTCTTAGAAAGTAGATTTAATGAAAGAAAACAAATTTATCTTCATTCAGATCATGCCATATGAGATCATAAATTGATCTGAAAGGGCTGCTGGCAGCCTGATCTTTAACTGTATTAGGTTTGTCTGCATTAGATCAAAATGGAAGCAGCTGGATCTGTGTCTGAAAGTCAGATTCCCATTCAGCTGCACAGAGACACAAAGTCTGTAGGAGTAAACGTTCCTATCAAAGATGAGATTATTAAGTGAACAATAGCAATGAAAAAAGCAGCCTCATGAAAACCTCCCCTCCTTGTTGTATTTAGTGTCAAATCATCATGGTATTAATGTTGCTGATTATATCAGTGACATCCTGCCCTATGTTGTTATACTCTTCTGTATCTTGCTGAGTAATGGTTAAAATACCATCATAGAGTATAGTCTTCAAAAGGATTTTTGTTTATTAAAACTAAGAGAAAATGCAGTTTTTATTCTTATGCCAGCTCCAGAAAGTGGATTATCCTCTGCCATAGTCTGCCCTCTCCATTTACTGTCTTTCCAGTCACTAGATAGTTTTCCTGACAAGAAAACCAAAAAACAAAAAGCAAAAAACCCAGAATAATTTCCAAAATATGTCTGTTTTGTTTAATTTCCCCTATGTGTAATTCTTAGAAATCAGTCGAAAACGTTACACACAAAATAAAATGTAATGCTAGCAGTAAGGCAGATGAGATGAACCATGAGTTTAGGGAAGAAATGTGTGGAAAAGGTATTAAGGAAAAGAAAAGACAGGGTAGGATTCTGACTGTAGAACACTGAGAAAGAACAATAACATGGAACTTATGTATTCTGAGTTCCAGCCACCCTTGGAATCACAGCTGTTTGTTTTGGACACAGGTTTTGTACAGTAGCATAGTGAAGAAAGGATGATATTCCTGATGGCAGCAGCTGGTAATTGTTCCCAGATGATGGGATGCGCTGCAGTTTCTGCTACGCTAACAACTTAAACCAGCTATATTGTATCTAGTGTTTCTGCTTTTTTAAGTTGCCATTTATGATGCTAGGCAAAATTAACACCGTTTTCAATCTCATTTGTCTAACTTATTAAAACCCTTTATTTTTTCTTTCCCCTCAGTTGTTGGGTGCCTTTGTCATTTTTATCCAGGTTCTTTTCCTTTAGCAAGTTTATGTCTGTCTTTCTTAATGCACTTGGAGCATATGCTTCAATTCTCTTTCCTACAGCCACTTTCTTTGTCTGACTCTAACTTCCATTGATACAGAGCAATTTTACAGATATAGATACAGAGTGCACTTTTTTCCATCTCTAAACCTGTATCTATGCAAATCAAGTATTTAGATGCTGTGGACTAGTTCCATACAAAGGACGATGACAATGAGACACTGCACCTACAAAATTTAATTTTAGGTGCCCAACTATTTCCTAAAATTTATGGTTGGAGCCCATACTCAGCTATCCACTACACAGGAAACTTGAGTAGAATTCAAGTCAAGCAGCTCACTGGAGAGCCTTTGAAGATAGTCGTAAGGAGGAGACACTCTCAAAGTTCATTCTTGAGCATACAAAAGGTGCTTATCCCACTTTAACAATCACCCCAGTGAAATTCTTTGGTTTAATGTAAGGAATTATTTTTTCGTTATTTTCTACCTGGAAATCACAAAACAGATAAAAAATTTCCCCGTTGCTAGGCTTGAGCATCCCTTGGAGGTTGATTTTGAACAGACATTTAAATTCCAACTTAGGGAAGAAGGGGGACTAGAGAAGGAGATGGGGATGAAAAACATTAAATATACTCTCTTCATGTCAAATGGTTCAAACTGTAGTTAAAGGTAACTTGGGTTTGAAGATTTCTTGAGCCTTAGCCATGAGGTGGATATCAGGCTGCTCAGCAATACAGCAGGATATGTGTTATCCATATGAACATGGTTAGGGTTAGGGGTTAGGGTTAAGGGTTAGGATTAGGTTTAGGGTTAGGGTTAGGCTTATGGTTAGGGTTAGGGGTTAGAGTTAGGGTTAGGGGTTAGGGTTAGGCCTAGGGTTAGGGTTAGGGTTCAGGTTAGGGTTTAGGTTTATGGTTAGGGGTAGGGTGTTGGGTTTTGGTTGTGGTTAGGGTCAGGCTTAGGATTTGGGTTTAGTGTTATGGTTAGGGTTAGGGTTAGAAGTTATGGTCGGATTAGGTTTAGTGTTTATTTTTATGGTTAGACTTAGTGTTTTGGTTTATGGTTATGGTTAGATTTAGGGTTAGAGTTTAGGGTTAGAGTTAGGCTGAGTGTTTGACTTTAGTTTTATGGTTAGAATTAGGTGTAGGGTTTACGTTTTGTGTTAGGGTTATGGAAATTTGAATCGTGTCATTTTTCCTGGAGGAACCTTTTACATTTGGAGAATTTTTAGAGCACCCAATGAAACATGATGTCCCAATGGTTGGAAGTTGGACTAAATGATCATTGTATGTTCCTCCCAATTATTGCTTTCCATTCTGAAGTAGAAGCAGGTCTACAATGATCCATTCAATGACAGTGGAGTCCATGGGCAACATGGAATAGGTACCATGGAGTGTGATCTGTGTTTATCCACTTCCTTCAGTGTATCATTTAAATTAGGTTTTGGACGTTTTATTCATTTTTCTTTGTATGGTTTTTCCCCATAAAGCTGAAGTCCAGGGCTAGTTTGTATTTGTCTGTGAGTTAAATAATGATGAAAGCCAAACTTTTTATGAACTGCATTATGGAATATATACCATATATACATCATATATATTGTACTTATTTTGTTCTTATACTGTTCTGCTAGAAGTCCAATGACAATTAGAGTTTTCGGTTCTATGGCTATAAAAAAGGAAAAGGAAGTAAACCAGAAGCGTATTACTTTTCTCAGTGTTAAGCAATTGTTTGAAGTCAGATGTGTAAATTTTTTATCTTCACCTTAAAAGGTTCTTTATGATGTGGACTTTAAGACACCAGAGGTAAACAGTTTACCTGTTCTCAATTTATAAAATAAGTGATTTTGTAAATTGAACCTGGAAATAACAGATTGGCCATTCAGCCTTGGTTTTCAAGAAAAAGCCTCAGAAATCCCACAATTCTACAGTGCAGATTTGTTAATATGTAGAGACCTTCAGAGTGGTCCTTTGGCCTTTTTGCAAGGTGTAATGCCTGATAAGTTAAAATTAAAAAAGGCTTTTGGGATCTCAATTCTGATTTTCTTCACGTTAAATACTGGAATTATAAGCATTCCTATTTCTACATTAGTAAACAGCCCAGAATACCTGTGTAGGGTGATCTGAACAAACCCAGATCTGCTAAATTGCTGTTCCTGACATAGTTACAGCCTGTGCCAGTGGCCATTGCCTCAGGGGCCATGCAGAGGTTAGTGTTTGGCTTGGGCCAAGGACCATTTGTAGCAAGTAGCTCAAATACAACTACCTTGTTTCAGAAGCTAAGAGAACTGTTTGTGAGGTATAGAACAAATATGGTGTGGAAAAGTGATTAGGGGTAAAGCTGGAGAAAACCAGGAAGTTACATTCACATTAGCAGAAGATTTAACAGTAAGGAAGTTACAGGGTGAAAATGGTTGCTGCTCCCTGGGTGAAATGCAGTTGCTGCTCCCTGGATGGGACTTGGTCAGCATGTCTCACTTCCCACACACAACACATGCTAAGGGGAACTAAAAGGAGAATGGAGCAGAGTTGACACACCACAGCCAGGCTCTGTTGAAATCCTTGCAAGAAGGGGAACTCAGTGGTACCTTGTAGCTGATAAGCCTCATAGCAGCTTGTGACCGAGGGGAAGAAAAGTTGTCTTGCTGCTAAACCAGCAACCATGGTGAGATCACAGAGGTAGTGCTGTGCACACCTCCATCCCAAAGGCTGCCTCAGGTGTAATGCTGACATTAGCCACCTCTGAGGTACCCCCCACTGAACATGATGGATGACCGGAGTTACTCAAACTCCACTTAAACATAAAACGTAGTATAAAAGTAAGTTAGTGTGAGTCCTTCAAGGGTGCTGGCACTTGCCGGCAGCAGGGAACACACTTGGCTATGGAGACCTGGGAGGGGATCTCCCTTATGCTGTTGGCATGTGTCCCTCAACCAGCCAGTCCAAGCATCCTTTAACCCACTGGAATAGTCAGTGAAGGGTCCCCATGGTGGGATGCTGACAGACTGGTTGGGCACAAGGGTCTTGGCTTTCCTGGGGCACTGACAGGCTAATAAAACACAAAGGGTTTGAGAAAATCTCCCCTTTTCACATGACACCAACTTTCCTGTCCCACCTCATCTACAGCTATTCCCTCTACTACCACCAAATTCAAGGAGAGTCTATAGAAATAATAAAACTCTTCCTGATAGTGGAATTCTCTTTAAGAGCATGCACGAAGTAAGTCAGAGAAAGGCCAAAGCATGAAATTAAATAAAACTACCAGGGCACACAAAAGATAATAAATAATGCTATGAGTGCATTAGCAGTAAAAGGAAAACTGAGGAGAGTGTTGTCTGCTGCTAAGTGGCCTAGGAAAGCTCTCTGAAAAATAATGACAACAGAACTAATAAATGGTTTCATTTGAGTTTTCTCCAGTGTATGCAGTTGGACATTGTCAATATAAATAACACAATTATTATTAACCACAAATATTTTCTATCAGACTAAAGAAAGATGGATTTGGATACTTGAACAAATTGTGTTTTGAATGGGCTAAATGAGATAAAATTGACTCAGAAGTTTCCAAAGTATGGTTGAAAGAATCTCAGAGGCTGACTGATTATCTCTAAAAAAGTAAAAGGAGAGGTTCCAGAAAAATGGAAAAAAAAATCTTTTATGCTTAAATGAACCACAAGGAAATTATAGTGCTGTCAGTATAATAAAATTTATGAGAATAATTAAACTCCTTATCAGCACCAAGGAAGAAAAAAGTGTTGTGAGTAAGACCTAGCAAGGAATATCTAGAAGAAATCAAGTTAAACTTACTATATTTTAAGGGAAACTTCCCATGTTATATGGCTAGATAAAATAAATAGATGCTTTATAAGTGATTTTTTTAACCACGTCTTGTTGACTGTTCAAGAAATGACGTGCCATGAATTTCTAGACAAAGCATTGAAATGAACCTGTATAATCCCTGTTTAAAGCAATTACACTACTTCCTTCAGCAAATATATCCTTTCACTTTTGTGGGGGTTATTTGGTTGTCTTTGGCAATAGCTGATGAGCAAAGCAGAGTATTGTTGAAATTGGATATAAAAGATTAATCATGATTTTGGACATCCAACGTTATTAACTTGCTTTATAATGGTGTGTAGGAAATACATGAGATTAATTTGTCCAATAGTTTTAGATATTTCTGCAGAATTGTGAATATTAAAAGCTTTTTCAAGACAGACATCCTTATTGTAAAAGCCAAGGCTTCAGAAGAAAACCCCCATGTTGCTCACGATTAAAGTGTTTTTAATAGTTCATCCAGTTGCTTAGTGATATGTGAGTTTTGATGTAGTTGGACTAACATGAAGGTCTTTACCACAGAATTTGATGAACGTCAAGGTTTCAGTGTCTTAGGTTACAATGTAAGACGTAACCAAAAGTATGTATTCTATTACTCTCTTCATAAGCTTTTAAAACCAGGTGGGGCAGTGTTCTTCATCTCTTCCATGACTGATAACTCCCTCCGGGATGATATCTCTGCCAATGGGCCATCCAGCCTCACTGCATGACTCATGAAATTTTATCATCCCATTGTGAAATGCTCCGCCCAGGGGGAGGAACCAAGCATTCCTACTTGGATATAATCTGAGGTTTGGAACACCACAAGCAGAACGACCTGCGGGATTCCCAGAGAAGAGCTCCATGGTCACCACTAGACCTCCAGAAAAGGACCAGACTTTACTACAGGATCACCGCTTCAACAGAATCACATTTATTGCTCCAACAGGACTGCAGCCACCACGCTGACCAACAGGGTGTCATGTTGTATCCTGGCTCTGTCAGTTTAAGCCAGTGTTTCTGTACTATTGCCTTTATCTTAATTTTCCTATTAAGTTGTAATTCTGACTTGGGATCTCCCACTGGTTTGCTTTCAAATTAGTACATTCTGTTACCAGGCTAAATAATTGAGGAGGAAGTACTGTTGTAAAAAAAGTGATGTTGTTAAGGCATCATTACATGGTATCTACTTGATTTTTTTCCAGAAGTTCATAGCAATTTTTTCAGGAAGCCAGAGCAAAAAGGGGATTCATAGTCCTGGTTATTCAAAAGTGTCCTCTCGGTGAAATTATAATCACATGGAAAAAAATTGAAAGAATGTGACACAATTTCTCACAAAAACCTTAGAACCAAAATTTTGATTTAACCTGTGTTAAGTCCTTCATCCTATAAATCACAGTGCCCTTTTCTCTTCCTAGACTAACAGAAGATGAAACTGCTGTATTTTTAGTTAATATAATCTGTAGGGACTGTTATTAACCAGGCACCTTAGATATAGAACCCCTTTTAAATGCTGGTGGTCTGGGTAATAGACGTGTTGTTAAAGATGAAATGGTCTCCTTAGGAAGTGAGAGTCTTGTATTAAAGTCTTGAAGTCAGGTGTTACACTCAAATCCTGTTTGTGATACTGAGATTTATCCAGTTCTGGATTACTGGGTCTATAAAAGGCAGAAATGGTGTTGGGAAGAGCTCGAACAGGAGAAATACTAGGCTTGCTTTCTTTAATGAAAGTTACCCTCTGTAGATCAGTTGTCAAAAGTTGCTTAAACCAGCCACTGTAATACTTCAGAAGATGGGGACTTAGCTTTTCCTCAATGTCATCTTCCTAATCTAGTGAAAAGTGATAAACAAGCCTTGTTTCTTTAAAATACTCCTTTGATGGATCCACATCTATTTTGATTTAAATGTATACAGAATAATATTACACAAAATAAATTTCAAATAAATATTTTATAATTATTTTAGGAAATATCGATGTAAGGGACATTCTTATTGTATTTATGTCCATTCAGATGGAAAAAGATTCATACAATGTCATTGAATCCAGTACAACCCAGACATTTAATTTGCATTTTAAGAACGAAGTAAATAATACTATTTCATTACTGAATCAATGTATTCAGCAATTTACATTTGATTTTTATAAAAAAAAAATCAAATCTGAAGCTCAGCATAAATACAGCAGACTTCTTACTAATGAGTGATTTGACAACTTTATTGTAGACAACAATGGTATCAGATACAGAATATAAATGTCAATTCATTGAAAACTTTAATTTCTGAAAGAAATTTCTGATGAGTCCAACATGTTCAATCAGGTGCAATCCCATATGTATCCAAATGTTGATATTTCTGGCAGTCACCATAAGATAGCATTATAACTATCAAAAGTTGCAAATATTTTGTACATAAATTAAAGATTGTGGATAAAAACTGAAGATTTCTTTTTACAGTCTACCTGCTTTTATAATAAATTACACAGCTTTTCAGGTGGGGACATATAACAGTGCTGTGCTAGCAGTATTCTGTTCTTGATTATTCTTTCCTGACAAATTATCTATCTTGAGATAAGTAAAATCTGATGAAGCAGTATGCGAAGAGTTAATTTTATGACAGTGAATGAAATAGTAATTTGAGGATACAGGAAGAAGGATAAATAAGGAAAAGGCTTTCTGCTAAAAACCAAAAAAATCCCAAAGCAAAAACTCCTTTGCAACAAACCTACCATCTTATGGGTATGTAATGTGAAAGGATCTTAAAGAAATATGGTGCAGTTTGTGAAATGAAAGTTTCATGACAACGAAGTCAATTGTTCCTTGCTTCTTTGATGTTTGGTGTCTCAAAGTTAAGCATACCTAATAAAAAAAGGTTCCTTTTTGATTTAATAAATTGATAAAAGCAATGCAATAATTCTTCAAAGCATTAGGCCTTAGAAAAGTCAAAATTCTCCTAAGGTACCGAGAAAACCAGTCAAACAGCATGTAGCTTATTGCCTTGCCTTGACATTGCATTAATCTCCCAGCATCCTGTATAAAATAGTAATCCAGATAATGTCTTTCAAATGTTTCTCTGACATTTTAAAAATTAAGCTGGAAAACAATCAGTTTTGTTGCTGTTAAGCAACAAATGCTTTAATTGATTACCTTCTTTGCTAAACAGAAAATAAAATTCTGCCAAGTCCAAAACTCTGGTCAAAAGTAAACACAAAATATGTAATTGATTGTTGCTCAGCAAGTGTTTTAAAAATAAAATGATCTTCAAAATGTCTTCAAAATGGGAACAAGAATTAAAACATACAATTGAGTGGAAAGACCAACATGACACACTGTATTATGCTGTTACCAGTGTTATATACCATTATTCAAGCTGTAAATTCCCACAGGATGGAAAAGACACATTTGGAGCAAGACTCTGAACAACTCCATTTGGGCTTGTCAGCCCAATATACACAATCTGATTTTACTGCGCATATAAGACCTTAGAAAATACACAGCCTTCATCTACTTAGTTTTGATCATTTGTGTTTCTAATTTGAATCCCATTGTTATTTTCAGAGATGGCTATTTATTTACTTACTGACCCTGTAAAATTTTATTATTTTTAGTAAAAGAAATAGATATCCAAATGGTTGGCTGCAGATAAATTAATTTTATAATATTTATGCATTTTAAAAAATATATAGTACCTTTATTTATTAGGAAAGGGAAAATGAGGAATTATACTTTTGATAAGGTAGTATGTATTCTGGTTGCTAAAATTATTTTGGCCAATAAGTGAAAAATTAAATTCTAATAATAGGATAATTTCATCATGTTTGTTGATGAATTTTGACGTAAGTATAATTGAGTGGATTGTGCAAGCAGTAAGAGTTCGATATGTATCATTCCTGAAGATAGGTATGAAAGGCCTAATTAAGGTGATTTGGCTACCCTGATCTACTCATCTTCTATAACCAAGTTTGAATGCTGGAACCATAATGAAGGACATTTTGTGGAGATTTTTGGTTTGTTTTGTTTTTTATTTTGTATTATTTGTTTGGTTTTTTTTTTAAGGATAGCTTTGTCTATTGGTTTCAGATAAAATAAACCTTTGTGAATGCGTCAGAGTGATAAACAGGAGAAAAAGCAAATGGAAGCAACTAGTGGTATTTGGATCCAATCTTATGCAAATCACATCTGACATTTAATAAATCACTGCTTCTAAAAAATCTTTTCCTAGAATTGGGGAATATTCTGTAGGTGCACCATCTCACAAGAAATTCTCATTTCTCTATCTGCCCAGGTTTCCAATGTGACTGGATCTCTTTTATACAGTTTTTTCATCTTCAATAATGATTATAGAGCTTTGCAGCCTGGTATCAATTATAAATGTCACAAATATGCTATTCGTTTCTTATTACAGAACTTTAAATGTTAAAACAAATTTTGATATCCTCACACAAATGGCAAGACCTTTTTCCCTGTTTCAGGTTTTAGCAGTACATCCTTTTAGCTGGTTTTCAAACTACATGATTGTGTTCCTGATTAATACAATTTGAATTAATCATCAGTCATTGCAAAATTTCTGCATCGTATCATTATAAAGAAATCTTCCTGTTAAAGAGCAGACTGCAAGAAATAAATGTTCAGATGCAAAGTTTGTGTTTGAAGACTGGGTAGCACTTCACATTGCCATTCTGATAGTCACTCCAAGATTTAAAACTGCCTCCAGTATATTGTGTGCTTTTGGCTTTAAAAACCTCTGAAAACTGTATTCTACTCACTTTCAAGTTAGTTTTAATTGCATTAATATTTAACTTACAAACTGTGTTATATGACTGACATGAACTGCTTCTTGATTTCACTTAAATAAAACCAGGTGTTTTAGAGCCTTCAGTTATTCATAGAGCACAAATCTGTTGTCACATAATCTTTATCATTATGGAAAAAACCAGGTTATTCCTGAACAGGAAACAGTACAGAAATTAGAAAGGAAATATATAGTACTTATGTTGTAACAGTGTTTTCAAAGCCATATTGCAGGTGTAAAAAGCAGGTGAGCAAGTATTCTGGTATCTTTTAAGTGATGGGGAGGCTGAGTTGTAAAAAGATTAAGAGAAGTGCTTAAGGCTATTCAGAGAATTATTAAAAAAACCAGGATTATCTCTCTAAATGCCCTGGCTTTTAGACCAGTCTTTTTCCACCTTGTTCACACTGCTCATGAAGAGAATCAGATTAGGTTAAGAGATTAATTAACAGCATCTTAAGTCTTCTGTTATTTTCTTCCATGCAGTGTAAATTCAAAATCACTCAATATGATCATATTGAATCTAACTGCAGTTCAGCTATCCTTAGCAATTCCTACATTATCTTCTTCTCTATGTATCTCACATGGATTAGCATGGAATTTGTTTAGCAGGAGTCAAAATAACAAGAGTTTGGTTTTTTTGAGGATATGGTGGTTTTTCTTGAGGACATGACTGCTAAGGATTTCACTGTGATAATTATTGTATTTTACAAGAACTTTCTAAACTGCTCATGACTGTTGAAGTTTGAAAGCTGCATCTGCCCTTTTCCTGGAATAGAAACATTAAATATCTTAGTAATATTTAACTACTTGGAGGAGATTCAAGATGTCTTTTGGATATTAATTTTGTCCAAAGCCACAAGACCTAAATTTATGTCTACCTTGACACAGGTAGGTGTATAATTACATAGGGGTCTTTATGTCCCCTGTATTATTTCTCTAATATTTGGGATATTTACCAAGCCCTCTTTTCCAGCCTTTAGAACCAGGAGAGATGTGGGTGTTCAAATACAATATCTGAAGAGATTCAGCATATGCTGTCAGTTCCTTTAGGAAAATCTCCTACCTCAGCAGTGTCTGTTAATGTAAGTAGTAATCTTGGGGTACAGAACTGTTAAGGGGCACAAGTTGTGAACTGAAGTTAATTCAGGTGTGGACTTTGTGTTTTAGGTGCTTGTTGGAGTTGGATTTGTTCCTGGTGAGACTGAGTTCACCCCAGTCCAAATCTGGGTTCTCCTTCTGCCAGATCAAACAGGTAGGTAGCTTTCATTCTGTAATGTTTCTCCCAGTCCTTCTGCTTTGCTGCTGAGGGTAGATTCACTGTGCAAGAATCTGGGTGTATTTTAGAGTGGAGAATTCATAAAGGATGAATCATGCTGGTTATTGGAAGAGCAGGTGGGTGAGGGATGCAGGGCGGGGAATAGGCTTTGTGTATATTTTGTACCTCAAAAAGCACTATAGGCTTCTTTTCATGTAATGTGCAGCACCACTGTGTTCGTCTTGACACCACTGTTCACACAGTCAGTCATCTGCTGACTATGCTTGGAGAACAGATGTGCCACAGTCTTTTGTTTTCTAAGCTATATGATCTACTCAGTTTGTCTGGAGCTAGCAGTGCTGTGCCAACAATCAACATTAGGCTTGATCCTTAGTTAATATATGAAATACTGTTCTGAAACAAGTGGAAAAAACAATATGCTGTTGGCATTTGAAGGTGCTAGAAATATAGAAAGTATTGTAAATACCAGGCACATTTGAGTAATAGCTTTGACAATATTTAACAACAAGATATTTAACAATTCCTTTGCTAAATATCTGCTTCTGTTAAAAGCTTAATCTGAATTTTGAGCACCACAGAGTAGAATAACTGTGGCTTTCATTTTTTCATCCCACAAAGTAATAATTTTTTTTATCTTGAAAAGTATAAGGCAATTTAAAACGAAGATGTTATCACTTTCTGTGTTACTGGAAAAATAACAGCCACTAAAAAGTGAGCTGATCCCCTTTTTACCTCCCTTTTTTGCAATAAGATCACATTTTTGTGGTGATACAAAAAAAAATCTACAATATATTAGAAGTTCTGATACTAGTCATGAATTCTTGAATGCTCCTCTGTAAGATCCAATTGTCAGCTGTTGAGGAGCATTCTAAGTCACAAGCAAAAGCTTTGTCAATGTCCCATTATTAAAAAAGGTAACAAAAACTGGTGATGAACTACAATTTTTCCTCCTCAGGAATATCCTTGTTGAAAACCACATTGTTTATGGGAAGCTGTGGGGTGTGAGTAAACTTTGTTTACTTTCAAATGGAGCATCAGGAGTCTGACCAAATGTGATGTAGTTGGGAAGAAAAAATAATATATATTTCATAAGTCATTGTGATATACACTTAAAAATCAGAAGACTGAAAAGCTCTTTGTGTTACACTTGTCCCTTTGCAAATCTACCCACAGAAATGGTACTGTCTCATCAGTATCTCTGAAATGTCAGCCAGCTTCTGGACTCTTTTCTTGTCTAAGGCCCATTGCTTTTCAGATCACAAATGAAAATCTTACATAACCCTTTTATTTCTTTACTCCTACTCAATTTATTATTATTATATCCAGAAAATTATATTAAAAAAATTAACGTCACAAAGTCAAGCATTCAAATTAGAAAACATTAAAATTAAAATTCCCTATGAAGCCTTCATTTGGCTCACTTGGACATATGTGCTGTAATGGTTTTTAATTACATCACACAGAATATTTTTTTCATATGGGATCCCTGGCTCCGTCAGTCAGAGATGGTACTTCCTTAATTAGAAGTATTCAGTATTTTGTTCTCTCGTCCTTGTTCAGTGTGTGGACAAGTCTTATTGGATTCAAACTAATCAGACTGCACTCTTTAAGCAGAAATTATTGATTTTTCTGTGCTATTTTCTAAATGGAACTCATTAATATAATGTCAGACATTACTTTATATTCACAAAATCCTCATAAGGTTAAGGGATTTATTATCTTCATTTTACATATGGGTAATGGCCATGCAGAGAAATTAAGCTTAAGTATATTCACTAGATTTGGGTGTCCAGTTTGGGGTGTCTGTAACCTCTTATTCTTCAGTGTGCTTGGCATAGTGTAATTCAGTACAAACTCAGGATATGGACCCTGCTGAATTCTCCATTTCTTCTAAACAGTTATGAATTTGACTTGCTGTCTGTAGTGGAAAAACCTCCAAAACAAATATTAAAAACTAGCCTTTAAAAAGTCATTACAAATTTTGTAATAAAACTTTTTCACAGGACTGCCAAGGAAAAGGCTAACTTCTAATCCAGATCCACAGTGCAGATACAGCTGCCTTATTTTTACCTCTGAAGGTCCTTCTTCCCTTTCCAACATATTCAACAAAAAGTAAATAGAGGGTATAAAGATATATATATGAATATGCAATGTGGAATAAGATAGTGGGAATAAGAGTGATTCTCTGAAGAATGGGATATCAGTTGACAACAGCAAGTAGTTTAATAACAGACATGGGCAATGAGATTAAATTTTACTTAGGGACATTATCTGAGTTTCAGTTTTACTGTCACTTTAATTTTCTGCAGATCTTTGAGTAAGCTTATATGTATGATTGGGAAAGAAGGCTTTATTAATGTTTATTGGCTATATTAATATCAAATAACTGTGTAATATATACATTTAGAACATATATTCAAACAAGGAACAGTAAAGTATTCCCTCATATCTCACAACCATCTCATCAACACTACTGGAGTCTTTAAATCCCTAAACCTCTGATCTTTGAACTATCAGAGCAGATGTCGAGCTGGCAGCTTCATCCTCTGAGTGTATCAATACTTTGGCAGTCATAAACTGTAGATTTTGGATGAATTCACATATCTTCCCTGATGCTGGAGGACACTGGAGTAACAGGTTTCACTTGGGAATCTGGAGGGATTCTCACTGTAATCAGAAGCTTACAGCTTATTTGATACTGACTTCATCATTCCCCCTGCTTCTCCTTAGTCTGAATGCCAGCTTTCTTCTCCTACAGCCTACCTCAGTTCTCACCCATCAGTTCCCTGCTCCTTTCTTTTCTCTTTTACAGGATTACTTCACATAGATCCCATTTATCTTTGTGTTCCTTTCCAGGATCAAATTTTTGATTCTTTACAGCTGAAGTGAACGACATCTTCCATTGTGATGTTTGGATGCCAGAGGACAGTGTCAGCACAAGAACAAGACCGACCTTTTATTCCTTTGCTAGGTGTGGGATGTGGAAATGTCTATTTCAGTAAGATTATTTTATTGAGGACCTTGTCAGATGGGATAATAAGGAAAAACAGGTAAGCCATAGACAAAGTGACACAAACCTGATGGACTAACACAGAGACAAAACCAAGAAACAAGCCTTGTCAGTTACACTAATTGATGGGCTATCAGGAAACTGCATGCAGGGTATTGCAGCCAACAAGGACGGAAACCTGAGGGTTCAAAATGGGGAGGAGAGGAGCTCAGCAGGACTAGGCAGACTGATGAGGAAAAAGGCAAGGGAAGGGAATGGGGAGAAACAAAAGCGAAAAGTGGGATGAGAGGGCTGGTCCCATATAAATAGGGCCAGTCACTGTGCTTATTTGACTAAGACTGGTGCCTGATCACCACAGTCTGTCTGTCCTATCTTTTGTTAATCCTTTCCTAACTAGTTCTCTGCATAGTCTCACTGCCTATCCCACGTGTGAGCACTACAAGAACTGGGTGCCATCCACTGGTGGGGAGTAGCTGTGAATGAGATCTGAGCTGGTGGGTCCATGCTCAGATTTGCTATAGGTGGAACCTGCGAGTGGGAAAGCAGCAGCTGCCATGTCCCACAGCCTGGGAGTACACTGCACTGGGCTCCAGAGGCTGGGCAAAGGAGAAAGGCCTGGGCCAGGGCTGCTCTAACATCCCTTAACAGACAGGTTTTCATTCGACAGAAGTAATTCCAAAGATTAAATTGGGCAGCATATAATTTTCAAGCATTATAATCATAATCCAATCTGACGCTTGGTGCAAATATAATGAAAAGGGTCTTTTTTTAAATGAGCAGGGCTAATGATCCCATTTTTTAGTAGCAAAGCTTTTTGTACTATTTATTTCCTAGGTTATAGTATCTATACATGATAATCTTTTCTTAAAAGTATGGTCATGAATAAGATGATGAGAAATTTTGAGACAAAATGAATAGGTGGCATCCTTCATCTTATTTAAATAAGCCTTGGCTCAAATTCTTATTTAAGATCATAATATGGCAGAAAATTTCTGTTGCACTTATCTAGGCATGGATGAAATTAGAATTTATAAATACCAGTTGTTTCAGGCTGTGCTGGATTATGCATAGTGTTCTTTGCTGTATATCACTACAGCAGAAAAAGACAGCAGAATAATTTCATTACAGCTATTGAAAACAATAGGTAAACTCTCTGCCTCCCACATGCTTTCATACATAGAGTTTTCCCCATTGTAACACTTACTCAAAATATTATGGTTTAATATAAAGTTGTCATGTTGTTTTTTTGGGTTTTTCATTTTTGTTTTTGGGTTTTGGGTTTTTTTTGTTTGTTTGTGTTTTTTTTCCCAATAAGCAGTGAAAATGATCTCTACAGTGACTGGTAGCTCAAGTACTAAGGTTTGAGAAAATTGAATTGTGCTGAGGGGCAACTGTGCTTATAAAGTGTTTACTGCATGTAAACAAACAGAAGACTATGCATATTCCCTCAGCAAAAGCTACTTACAGAGAGCAGAGAATGTCAGTAAGTAGGCATGAGGTGGCTGTAGCGAATAGTGCAGAGAGAGGAGGAAAGGCAGATGTTATAATGCAATGACACTGCACCGAAGACCAGTGTGTAACATTAAAATAAGCCGTTTTCCTGTTACAGCTGGCTATGCACAGCATAGTGTACACTTGGAATATATAATGCTCTAGCATCTGCTTCTCTGTAAAGCTTTCATTTTCTTTTTCAGACAGCTATAATCTCAAATCTTTTGTTTGATAACTCCAATGTGCTTGATGGGAGAAAAAAGGCTGCAGTGTTGTCACAATCTCTAAGTCAATTTCTTTAGCAGTGAAAGAGACCCCAGAAATTTTGTACAGTACACTGCAATGAAAACACAAAAAGCGTTTGCTTTTCTGCCTTCTGCACTCCAGTAATTTTCTTTTCTTGATGCAAGATGGAGTGCAGGTGACAAGGACTAGTCTAAAACGCAAAAAGAAAGGTATTTCTTTTACTGTTGGAGAAAGTCACAAAAGAACGAACATTTTCAGAGCTGGACTTTATTGTTTCGTTCATATCTTTGCACTTTAAGGCATATAAATCTCTTCATGAGATGTGAATGAAAACTGGTTTTCACAGATGCTGTTTTGTAACAGAAACCTTGTTTCTTTGGGTTTTTTTTCAAAATTGTTTGCTGGCCAATATTTTTAAAAATTTTAAGCATTCTAAAATTTAAGTATACTCTTTTACTATATATGTATATGATTGTTGTTCCAGAAAAAGATTTTTAATATATTAACAGATAGTAGAGAAATCAAAAATTAAGGATGCAATTTAATACAGTTTTCACACCTGCAGGTTTGACCCCAATGAATAAACAGTGAAGCTTATTTAGTTTTCTGTGGTTTCCAACAGTCCTTCCAGGCTATGGCAGCTTAGTCTTTTTAATAATGTTACTTTGCCTTTGGATAAAAGCCTGCTGCATCCACTGATTCCACAAATGAATGTACAAATATTAAAAGGGGAAAATGGATTTATACCTGAATATTGGATGGATCTAATTACACGAGAGAATCAAAAAACCCCACTTCTCCAGAATACAGAGCTCTAAAATCCATGCATAACTATTTATCCATTTTGAAAAAGTAAACCAATTAGGTCACTGGCATATTCACATACAATGTGATTGAAGGTCACAGCCTTTTGTAGACATAAATGACCTATTGAAATGTTCAGGCTTTTTACTTCCTTTTGCCAGGTTGTCTATACACACCAGTGATCACTCCCTTTGATTTCTCCCTCTTCAAATCCTTTGCATGCAATCTTTTTATCGCCAGATTTTTGAGGGAATCCTTGCAGCCTTCCCCACCATCTCCTTTGCTGAAATTTTCCTCAGTCCGTTCAGAATACCAGATATTTCCTCC
Source organism: Corvus brachyrhynchos (assembly GCF_000691975.1). Classification (NCBI taxonomy): domain Eukaryota; kingdom Metazoa; phylum Chordata; class Aves; order Passeriformes; family Corvidae; genus Corvus; species Corvus brachyrhynchos. Next base: position 1,131,730 of record NW_008239105.1, read on the forward strand.
CTGCTTTGTGTGTAGTTCTCCCATCTCCACCCAATGTTCAGTGTTTTTTTCTCTGTAACTTTTTAAAGAACACATGCCAATGTGCTAATTCTGTAAGGCTTCAATTTACCTGCAATCCTGATTCTTTTTTCATAATTACTTATTTATTCTCCTTGCTTATTTCACCCAGTGCAGAAACAAGACTAAAAAACACTGCCGTGTGATGCCTGAATGTGCAAAACACGTTTTTTTGTGTTGCTGTGCTGTAGGATACAGTGGTGAACTCCAGGGTCAAAAGCTCAGTAAACCAAATATAAGTGTAAGACGACAGACATTCCTTCCCATGGAGGAAAGTCTGGGATTTCCTGTGAAGCAGTTAGAAAAAAGTAGGGCACAACACCTAAATAGCAAGTAGCCCAAAGTAATTTTATTTCTGTCATCTTGCTAGTCAGTGTTTTCAAAGAGGGTAATACTTGCTGTCAACAAAACAACAGTTTTGAGAACAGTACTCCATTGTATTTTCCCTGTCTTGAACAATATGTTTACTTCTATCCTCTAGCTATCCTTTCTCATTTTGTCAGGTAGAATAGGAAAACTGAAACCTCACTGAGAAAAAACAAAACAAAAAACCCGAAAAACCAAACCAAACAAAACACCGAACAAACAACACCCCCCAAAAAAACCCCACCAAAAAACCAGGAAACAAACAAACTGAACAAAAAAATGAACCAATCCAAACCAGCAAAGAAGTTATTAACTCAGGCTAAGATAGGTTATTGTCTCATATTTCCTGCAGAGACATGTTACAAACCAAAGATGAATCAATCCTGAGCTGCAAAAGTATTGTTCTACCTTCCGCAATTTCTACAGATCTGTTTCTTATTCCCTTTCAGGAATACTTTTAGTTGTTTTTGCTGAGCAATACTATAACATCTGAAATTAGACTTGAAAAACATTAGACTATAGGCCACGTGGAAGAAAACTGATTGAAATCAGCTCACAGGAGGAGAGGTTTCATTCCATATGTGTTCATTCCAACGCGACGATGTGATTCAGCAGGTGACTAGAGCTGTATGGAAGATAAGAGTAGGTAGTCAGAAATATGAAGGAATCCAGAAAAAAAACAGCAACTGAAGCAAAACTGAACATAAAAGGGGGTGCGGATGTTGAGGAGACAGAGAAAAAAGGGGTATTTGAGAGTCTGAATTATTAATAATAAAAATGTTATGATTCTAAGACTTCAGTGCTTTATTAAATTTAACAGATGAACATTAGGGAAAAGGCTAAGCCTTCAGGAATCAGGAGGAACTTGCGTAGCAGAGAATTTCACAACTTCTTTATCACAGACTGGATAAGAAGGATTATCTTTGCTGCAATAAGTTTATTTTTCATTTCTGACTCCTAAATTTCTTAAAGGAAAATCAGAATAAAAACAATTCTGGAACAACTGTTGCCAGCCTGAATAAGACTTACTGGATAAGCAAGTAGATGTTGTTTAGTCACCATGTAGTAAAAGGAACCTTCCTCTTACCAGCTATGCAAAAGATTTTCTCTGTGCCAGGTGAACTGGACTCATTAACAGGCAGAAAAAATATAAGACTTCTGAAAATGCTTAATTAAAGTGCAATAGTAGACTTTAGTTTACCTATTTTTCCAGAAAGCTTTATGTATGCATATTATGTGTTAAGAAGACAAAACAAGAAAATACACTAGAAAAGATACATTTGCATTTTAACTCCCTAAAGGCACTAATTTAGACCACAGTAGGGTGGTTTCATACCTGATTTAGTCATGGAACTAGTTTACTCTGCTGTTGACTACATAATGCTGTAATTACTCTTCACCTCACTTCTCTTTGATCTACATAAGATATGTGCATTGTTTATGAACTATTTTTCTAACATATGGTTATAATTATTTTCTGTATTTAAGTCAGTGTATTTTTTATCATTAATAAAATTGAGAAATATATTAATGACCGAAGCCTCTAAAAACGTGCTAGAATTAAGGGTCTTATTTCATGGATGAATAATGAAGAATTATCTATTGTGGTCATGATTCCAAATTTAATCATTGTCTATACCTGAAATACGGTATTAACAGGACAATTAATGCAAGTACTCAATTTCATCACATACTAGAAAAGTCACCATAAACTTATTTCAAATTCTTAGAGTCTCTGAGTTTTTCTACCTTAGATAACGGATCTGGTCAGCTTAGATGTTTTCCTACTAATTTTTCTTAGATGTTTTCCTATTAATTTTGCTATAACTCCACTCCCTGAGATGCTTTCCAGATAAAGAATCCTAGCTGAAAGTCATCAGAGACTTGGGCCTGACTTTTACCCAGGAAGGCATTGTTCTGTGAAAGCAGATGATCATTGTCATTTGTACTCATCCCCTGCTACCTTTTCTAAAGAAACTATGAAAGCATCAGGATCAGACTCTCACTTGGTAATGCCAGACAAAGTGCTTTTCTGGTTTCAGTCTAATTAACCAATCACTGAATTTCAGAGAATGGGAAGAATCTCCTGATGAACAGAAATTATGAAGGACTGCAGCATCCCTTTCCCACTGCCAGTCTACATAAGGTAGTGAAAAAACTGCAGATATCTGTACCTGTGTGAGGCCAGATGTAAGGTTTTTATATTATGCAATCCATCCACGAAAACTGGTGGGCTTCCATTTGGTGAACTCCTTGACGGTCAAGATTTCTTCTTCTATGTTGCCTTTAACTCTTCTGCTGTTTGTCATTCAGCTACACTGTAAAATAATGAGACAATATTATAGGTGAGCAATACGAAAAAAGCAAAATGATCCAAATTCATGAAATTCCCTTTATATTGGCAAAGATCTGAGGATGCAGATAGCAAGAAAGAGTGATCACCAGAGATGAGAAATGGTTGAGGCGTTCCTTCAAATAAGATAGAAAATGTCTCTAACTATGTAAGGTCTCCTTCTCAGGAGTCTGGCAAAGGATGATAAAAGAAATTTCCAGCAAAGACAGTGGACTTTGTCATATTTGATTGTAAAAATGTAGGACGACTTGCATTATTACTTCACTATCCCTGAAAATTAGTTTTTTTACTTGGCTGTGTAAAGTCATTTTGGTAGAAGATGAGGTTGCTGCTTCAGTGCTCGAGCTGTGGTCCATAAGAAGAGAAAGAGATGTACAATGATGTTACACAGAAGAAAAACAGTGCTTGACATTATTTTTCTATTTGTAGCTGAAGCATATTCTAGTACATAGTAAATGATTGTCTTAGATGTAATTCATAATATTGTCATTGATTCTAACTTTTACCTGTTTATTGTTATTTCTCAACTTCATTTATACTGTTGCTATTACTGTTTTCTTTCTCACATGCTGTATCTTTTGATAAATGAGAGGACAGGCTTCTTGGGGCACTAGCCATATTTTTCTGAATGCTCTCTGTGATGAAGTAAGTCCTGCTTTGGTCTCAATCAAATATTGCTCACACTCTAAAGAGAAAAAAAGTGGCTTCAAAATGAATTGTAACCCCTGAAAGAGCTGGAAGTAAAGGTCTCATCCTGCATTTGTTGCAGATGTTTCACTGTCTATTTATTTTGTGTCTAAAAATGGTGTATGGGGGAACTCATTTCAGTCAAAATAAAAGGAATTTAATGTCTTCCATTCTGTTTGTAATGAGACATCCAAAGGCTTAAAATCTCACCATTTGAATCAAGTTAGCTATTCCTTATTTATTTACCTCTACCATCATTAATACCAATATCTGATTTTATACTCTTTAAACAAATGAGAAAAGCCTCCCTGGTTTAGACCTAATACATGCCCCCAGTGCAAAATATACTTGTCTGTCCTCCTGCTTTTTTCCTTCGCTGGAAACACCAGATTGTATTTACTCAGCTGAGTCTCTTATGCCAATAAACAGCAGTCATGCTGACACCGCACCACAGGTCACCAGGGATCCAGTTTCTTGAATGTATTTAAATATTCTGTTGCCTGATCAAAATACTGATGTTGTCAAAATTGAAATATGGATGTGCATGTTCTGCAGCTCTTGATTATCATGGGATGTTTCACATGAAATGAAAAGCAGAGCAGAGTTAGTCATGTGAGAATCTCTCCTGCTTTCTGTCTATGCCTCACTGCTTCTTGTCTCCATCTATGAAAGCTATACATAGCCTTTGAACACCCAGAGCAGTGTGCTCAAATAATAAAAGATAAACTCTAAAATTAATATATGGAAACAATCAGCAAGTATGAAAACTTAATTTCATAAAGCGTAGATTTAGATATGATACATTGGATTTTTAAAAAATTTTTACATATAGACAAATACCAATTTTTTGTTTTTTTTAATAGAGGAAGTATAAAAGGCATTAAAATTAGGCATCTATTAGAATGCTGTAAGGCACAGTATAAAAAAAATCTACACGTCATTACAAAAAAAAATTCACTCAACGCTCATCTTTACTTAATTTGTCTATAATGCCAAACATGCTAGAGAACTGAGTAGATGAGAAATTGTCAAGGCTTGAGGTTATAGAAAAAATAGGGGGCATGAAAATTTAGGAAATACTTTTGGCAGGAGATGTAGAATGATTTTTAAAAGAAGGAAAAGATAGTTCTACTAAAAAAAAGGAAAAGAGGGGATCTACTCAAAGGTTGTATTTGACCAATAATTTAAAATTGTTTGGTTTGTTTGCATGTTGTATTGCTATTTATATGCAATTCAGGATCTGCAAGAAGAGGACTTTGAGATAAAGAGCTAAGTTTCACTTTGAAAATAATGAAAGCAAATACTCAAAAATGTGTTTGAAAGTGTAAAATGGATACTTGATATTTCATATTTTCCATGTCCCTTTTTAAGCTGTGACATCCTGTATCTGTGACATGACATACACCAGTTGAAGCTTATCCAGGAGTTTCCATACTTTAATTTTAGATACCAAGAAATGAATTAATTTTTTCCTCTACTTCATGAGTTGAATGAAATTAAAAACCAGTTATGCAGCTTCTGAAATTAGTAGGGGTAGACACACTTGCTTTCACACAGAGAGTCATAATGAAAAGCAAAGAAATTTCATATTGTGAATGAGATTCAACCTGTTACATTTAATTGAAATATATTTCAATGGCATAGCTAGCAAAATTTTCAAACAGTGCCAGTTCAGTTTCATACTATTGACTATTTATAGCCATCATCACAAATTAATTTAATATTTTCTGACAAATAATGAAGGATATTTTAAAGTTTTACATATACTTTAGAAGAAATACATAATTTTTAAGTAAATGTGGAGGATTTAATGTGAAATACTAAATATCAGGGCTAAATAAAATGGTATGGTTTTGCTTGATTACACTGTAAAGCTCAGTGGTTTGTTGGTATTTTATCCTTTCGTTTTTCATGTTTGGGGTTTTTTTTTAATTTTCAATTTATTGGCCTAATAGCTTCCCTTAGTACCTAGCAGAGTCTGTACAAAGTTCTAGAGCATAAACTGAACATCATTATTTTCTCCTCATGTATCATACCAAATATTACATTTCACACTCCTATTTCTCCATATGCAGCCCATAGTAATGAAGTCTAATCCTGACAAGCTATTTCCTGTGAATTCCTTTGTTTTTCAAAAGCAGAGGTTATAGATTACCTGTTAATAAGTAGAAACCTCTGTGATAAATGTTATTAAGTACTATGAAATATAAAATCAAGAAGGGTGAGGCTGAAGAAAATACTCCGAAGACGTATCTTACTGTGATTCGAATGTGGTATGAAGGAAACTCCTGATAACAAAGTGCAGCTATGTCAGCTTTATAGATTTTTATGTTAAGATCTTCTTTGCTTATTTTATGTACTTAATTTTCTTTGTGTTTTCTGAGTTCCAGAGATGAGCCTATAGAATGCTCTTTTATTCACATTATCCAAAAATATTATAGGAGCAAATGTGATCAAATTGCCAGTACTAGAAATTCACATCATACATGTACGAAATTTGATTATGTGACTCCACCACATCTTTCTGTTTGTCACTGACTCGCCTTTTATCCAATAACTATCTAAAATACCTTGCCTATAAGGAAGCTTATAAAGCAGTATATGACCATGGCTTCTGCAAGTTTAATGAAAAGAATAATTGTATATTCCTCTTTCATTTAAATAAGTAATTAATAATAAATTTCTGGGTATTTTGTAACTTAAATAATCACTATAAATTCAAATTTGTATGCAGGTCTTTTAAAAATTAAATAGCCAACTTTGAGCATATTTTCTTTGAATTTTAATGTTATTTCTTTCTGACAAATATTTTCATTTAACAGGATCGCATTACTAGTTTTGTTTATTTTCTTTTCCCTTTGCTCTCCCACACTGACTGCCCACAATTGTAAAAAATTAATAAAAATAAAAATAATAATAATAAAAAAATAGTCAAATGGCCTTGTATAAACTTCTTTGGAACAATCTTAAAGTAAGATCTTTTTTCTGCTATTTTAATTTGGAAGTGAGCCTTTTTCCTTCTTAATTTAATTCCATAAACTCAGTTGCACTAAAGGTTTGTCATAATGGGTTTTTAAATACCCATTGTCAGGATGCCCTGTGGCAATCCAGTTGTGATTCTAAATGGCATCCAGCTGGACAGGAATGGCTGCATCAAGATGTACACCAGAATAAATTTTTTTTTTTTTTTTGGCTTTGAACTAAAAATCCAGTATTAATTTCATGAGTGACTCTCATCTGCATTCCATTTTCTTTTATGTAGGTTTTTGGAGGCTGTCTCTGGAAAAGCCATAGCCAAAGGAGGTGTGCTGACTTGGTACTTGAAAACCTCAAAGAGATGGAAAAAATGTCAGAGGGAGAAGATTAAGGCTTTAAATTCTCAATAAGTTATAATTCCTATAGGAGCAAAAATTCTGCCCTTGGTTTATTCCTGACAAATTGAAAAAAGTAAAAATAGTTTTTTGAGACATTTCTTCCCTTCATTATCTCTGTGTTTTGTCTGGTACTAGTGACACAGTTGCTTCTATGTGTAATAGTTCTTCCAACCTGGAATAAGCATGTTGGTAGCATTACCATTCTGTAGAATGCCTTCTTGTTGATTTAAGCATGGAAAGACTGGAAAGGGGCCATTTGAGTTCACAGGTGGTGATATCATGGATTCAAACAGCCTCACATGGTGAAAAGCCAAAAGAAAAATAGTGTTACAATCCCTTTGAGAATCTTCAGTTTAAAAAAAATCCTATCTACAGAAACACAATTATGCCACCCACACTTTTAAGTTGTGGAGGAATAAAGAGTTTATCGGTTCATTAACTCAAATTAGTGTTTTATCCCAGGATTTTCCAGATTTCTTCATTCAAATAATTTAAACATGGAATATGAACATGTCCCTATATTCAGAGCAGAAGGAAAGGAATTAATGAGCATACTGAATATTTTGTGAGGAGGTTTCCAAACCCATTCTGGACTATAAATTTGATGGCTGTTTATAAAACATGATTAACAATATGAGAACCAGAGAGGCTACTGTAACATGAGATTAATCCTCATTTTCACTTTTAATGGGGTTTGATAATTGATTGTTGTTGCTTTGCTTTTCTGATTGCACAGATGAGACTTTGATTGGCTCAGATGAACAAATCATGATAAATATCATTGCTGTGTGGGCAGTAAAGCTGTTGCTTATATTGCTGAAAGTGCAGATTTCTGTTTTATCAAATGCACAGCTGCAAGCAATAGCCCCATCCTATAATGCATGGTAACATAGTTGTTGAAAGGAAAGAGATGATAATTATCAGGAATCTCTCCAGCTACACAAATAAAGCATCATATTCAGATTTAATATGTAACAATACTGATATCCCTGGGAAAAGTACACATGAGCATATTGCAGACTTATACCCTGTCCTTTTTTATTGCAATAAAACTTGTGGACTGTGCATGTAAGCTAACTTCAAAGTGCTGTATTGTTGCCTTAGGTTTTAATTTTTATATTTTTCAAGTCCTGTACTGCCTAGTGTGTTACTCTGAAATTTCTTGTGGCCTGTTAGCTGCTGTTCTCTCATAATGGTTAGACATAACAAACCTCTCTAGGTTTCCACATCAAGGACACCAGGCCCCAAAATGTGTAAACTAAAAGCCTTTGAGAGGGGGGGAAAACTTGGGGAAATTACATCATTAACTGAGTTTATAATTGGAGAATTAACCCTGATATGCAAATGAACCAAACTTATAAAAGTGTGAAGGACTTGTGACCCGGAGTCCATCTTGGGTGTAGCCTTTGGCCTGCCCAAGGTGTACATTTGAAGTCCCTTCAAATAAATACCTCCCTTTATTCCCTTATTCTTGTCTAGTCTCTGTTTCTAGGTGGCCATCCCAGGCATCAGTACAGAAATTACTTCAGAAATTTTTACTAAGTAATACTCTAAAATGCATTGGAAAGGGCAAGTAATTACCCTTTGCTAGTGCAAACCTGATTTTCTGACATTTGGTGCAAGTTGAGATCCTGCAATAAAAGACTATCATATACAAAAAATAGTTATGCTTAGCTATGGATATCTTTAAGTACACTTACTGGGGTAGCTTTAAGCACAGTTACTGGAGTTTTTTAGTAGTTTTATCTTCAGTGTTGTCATTGTTTCCACTGACGAGCTCTTTGTTACTGTGGTTCTAGTTTTTCACATGCTGAAAATTCTTTGGGCTGATTCTCAAACCACTTTCAGAATTAAACCTGTCCTATGAAACAAACAAAGAAAAAAACCCACTGCTCGCTACCTTGATTCTTTAAAATTCACAGCTAATAACTGTAGAAAGAAAGATTTTGAAGACTTTTCCTTTTTGGATTTTCCCTAGTCATTAGACCATCAAATACATTTTTATTTCTTATATTTTCTTTTTTCATCCTTTTCATTGCTATGCCCAGATTTAATTTTGTTTTTCAGTCAAATTTAAATGTCATTTTTTCTTTCCATACACCCAATAGTGCTTTGATCAGTAGTTAGTGTCATCTTAAAGTACCTCCATTTATTTTTTTCTGCACTTTTTTTCACACAGAAATTTTATTTTCTCCCTCTCCATTCTGTTTTGTTGGTTTTTTTTTTTTTTTGGTTTGGTTTTTTTTTCTTTTTGTTCATAAGCTACACTGAATAAACTGCTTTGACTTTCAAATGTCACATTCTCATATTCTTTACAGCTTAGTCACTTCCTTGGGACAATTTTGAGATCAGTGCATTCTGCTAAGGACCAAAGGAAAATTTGAACATATGGTAACACTCTTAAACTATGCAGATAATTCACTAACCTACTGTTTCTACCAACAATCGCTTGCTTTTCTCACTTACTTCTATTATATACATATATATACACATTATGTATTCTTGTTATTTTCCAAATGCATCCGTATGTGAAGTAATAAGCATTACTTTCTCATGAGTAAAAACATACAAGCCATTGTCCTGTACTGAAGTCTAGAGTAAATTTTTCTTTATGTTTATCCAATATTTTAGCATGAGCTTAAATACTTCAAGTGTAAAATGGAAAAGGTTATTGAGCAATTATCATCAACTGTGGTTTTTATTCAGTCATAAAATCTGAAGAAAGGATATGAAGCTTGAACAATTAATAAGCTACCCCATAGAAATGGGCTCAATATTGGGTTGAAGGTGTATTTTAGATAATCATCAATCATTCTTTCTCTCTTCATGAAGAACCCAGATATTCTTAATTCAGCATAGAAAAGTTGCTTATCTGTTATATTAAAAAAAAAACATTTTTATTTCAGGCCAAATTTTTTACAGTTAAATAGTTTTGACCTTATATATGACTGCAAATATTTTCCATAAAACAAAATTGCATTTTAGTAATAGACCTCTGATCAAACACAAACTGTGTTGTATGAGAAAAAAGTCTTTAATCTTTAAAGTAAAGAATAACAATACAAATCGCACATTCAATAAAAGTAATTCCTTGATTTGGAGAGTGAACAAATTGAATCTATGATAAACAGCTCACTAAGCAAAGAAAAGAATTGACTTTCCAGAAAATATGTTTAGAATTTAAAATAATGGCACAGGTAAAAACGCACTATATTTTCTATTGCTGGACTATTAAAAAACTACCTTTAACATAAAGTAATAGCCATTTCTCTTTTAGGTAGATATGTATTAGATGGTGAATAAATTAATGTTTATTATTTTACTTGCTGCATTATATATGATTTTGTGCTTGTCATGGAGACTGCCAGTAAAGAAAGTACAAAACACAATAGTCTTGTATGTAAATAGCCTACTGCTCCAGCTGATAATGACAAATAACGTATTGATAAACATACAGGTTCTGAGCATATTTATTAAAATGGATACCTTTTAATGGGCATGCCATTTTCAGTGTTTAGATAGTGACACTGCAAAGAGTAAGATAAAGTACATAAGAAATACACACTTTCTATAAATTATGTTCCCAAGACTGCATTTTGAAAGAGGCATAGTAGAAAATAAAGATGAAGAGATCTTGGTTATGATGAATTATTCATGTTGTAGCAACATGACAATATTTATTCTCAGTAATGCACTTGTACCTCTGGAGAGCTGAAATGCATCAAAGCTTGTTTATTGTTGATTCATAATCAGAAAAAATATGAAATATTCTATCATCAAAATTATGGAAAATTTCTTCTAAAAAGAAGGGATTTTTTTTTTTTTAATATGAAATTCCATTGAAAAATCAGGCTTATGACAAAACAAAATACTAATCACAACCTACTTCTGGTTAGGGCTATTAAAATTAAGTTTCTCTGTTCTGAATACAAATATATAGCATGTTCTACTTCTCTGAGCAAGAAAAAATTTTTTTAATTCTATGTGTACTAAAAATATATAATTTTTTTACTAATAGAACTTCTATAAAATCTGACAATTTTATGAGATCAGGCCCACTACAGTTGACACAGGTATGCTTGCTAATGCAAAAGAGCTGTTGGATGAAGAGCCGTGATTATGAGAAGGAAATAGCTGTGTGTGTTTTGCACTTCTTTAGTGACTTTCAGGATCTGTGGCTGCCTTTCTTGGCTGGCGACATGGAGAATGGCTTTCTCCAAACAGCAGAGGAGCTGCCTGCTGTTTGCACTGACAGCAGTAGAGTTTCCTGCCTTTACAGAGGAGTAAGCTGAAACTAGGAATACAGTCCATACTGTCTGCTCCCCAGCTTCCCTCAAAGTTTTCCTTCTTGACTGTCACCTGCACTGTTCTTGTGAGATGCCACATTTCTGGGTAAGCAATTTGCTCATAGTTCTAAATAGAGGTGTCTAAGCACCAAGATTAGGGGCTTGTGGTTGATTGATCCATCTCACCCCATCAAGATATATCATGTAGTAGGTCAAATGTTTAGAATCTTGATAGCTCAGAAAAGTGGAAGTTCTTATCAAAAATTTGAAGGCAAGAAAAACATTAATAATTTGGCATGGTTGACCTAGCAAGGAGGATTGATTGTTTACTGTATGTAAATGTAAATGGGGTTGCTCACTGAGAAAGGGAAAGAACCAAATAAGATATATAGGAAGTGGCAGGGAGGTGATTCCGGTCATCCAGCACAGCTTCACCAAGGGCAAGTCCTGCCTGACCAACACAGTGGGCTTCCATGTTGGGGTGACTCCATAAGTGGACAAAGGAAGGGCTAATCTGGACTTCTGTAAAGCCTGTGACACGGTCCCCCACAATATCACCCTTCTCTCTAAACTGGAGGGAGATGGATTTGATGGGTAGTAGATGGATTCTACGAATCGTTATAAATGGTTCATTAATAAAAATAACTAAATTAGAATGCCCTTAGCATCTTGCTAAAACTTCCTAGGAGGTAAAAGCTGGAAATACAAGAATTTACAGGAAATACATGGAGCTGGAATCTTTCACTGGAAATAAAGGAAGCAAAAGGCAAATAATAAGAGGTTTCTAAGACAGGGATTCATAGTTTTCTGAAGGCAATTTTGTGACATATGCATCTGATGTGACCGAATAACTCAAAGAATCCATTTCTGTTCAAGATGCTTTAGTTCTTCTGTGCTCCTTGCTGTAAGGGTGAATGAGTTAACCTCCACCCCAAATCTACCAGCGAGGAAATAATTTTCCAAGGCAGTGTAAAGTCCTAGAACTGAATATAAGAATTTCGGGTTGGAAGGAAGCTAGGAGATATAAAAATGAACTTTCCCAAGGGAAAGTGCAGGGATTAGTTCCTCATGGATGCAGCAAAAGCATGTTTGACAATAAAGTCCTCCAGAACAGAAGACTGTTTAGCTGAGGGCTTCTAAGGGATTTCTCATGGTCCTGACCATCTCCATCCTGCAGTATGTCTTAGCACCATTGTTGGTGTGAGTGCACTGTGAGCCAGCTTGGGAAATCGATTCAGCTGAACACATGGGGAGGTTGGGGGTGCAGTGCTGAAGAGTGTCAGTGTTGGAGGGGGAAGATGACAGTTTTCATCCAGAAATAACTTCTCAAGCTGTCATCCTATGAAGTCACAGTGACATTTGTGGTGACAAAAAGGTGATGATGGGTATGTGTAGCTGAGGGTCCTGCATCAGCTGGATAAACTAAAATCTGTCTAAATTGCTAGGGGAAAAAGGCAATGAGAAAAAGCTGCAGCAGGGTGAGTGATAGCTCCTGTCCTTCTCACTGCTACCAACAGAGTTGTATTTGGTCTGCTGCACAGTACCTGACAAGTACCGAGTCCCTCACTGCAGTCTCTTTTGGCCACCTATACTTCTGTTCAAAGTCCTCCTCAAGAACTAAGCATATTCAAGCTTGTACTGGGACTACCAGGTTAAAACTATATTGTTGAATTTTGTGGAATACAAAAATCTTACAATGAAAGAACTTGAGCATTTCACAAGTTTGTATGTGAGGTTTCTTTAAAAAAACCCCACATTTGAAAAGCTTCTTAAGGCAACCGAGGAAAAAATTTCAGTATGTGTTGTGTCTCTTTCTTTATGAGGTTAATGAACTAGGCCATTGGATCAGCAACACACACTCTCAAGACTTCAAGCACACAAACAGGCCTTTCTTCAAGGCATATGGACAAGACTTTGCAGCATCAGAATGTACCAAATACTAAGTAATCATGACTAGAACACTACAGAATTGAAATTAGCATGTTGAAGGAAGGAGATTAAATCAATACACATTTGCTCAGTAGAAATCTGGTGCTCAAAACATTTCTTGTATTGTTTGGTACTTTTTGTTCTAATCTTCTCCTGAATTGACAAAACTAAAGTAAGCTGTTAGAAGGTTTTAGTGAAATTTGACTAGTATGTGGGTTTGAAGTTGTCAGTGCAATGTAAGCAGCAAAACCATGACCAAATTGGCATTGAAATAATGAAACAGAAAACATTAAGTTTGAAAGCCATTGAACTATAGTTTTCATAATTTACAACAAGCTGATGCCTATACCAGCAGGACTCCTGAGTTCCTAATTTAAAAAAAAAAAAAAAAAAAAAAAAATCTAATGTTTCTGCTTCATCTTTATCACCAATAAAGCCCTGATTTCAGGAAAATTGCTATATAACATTGCAGGAACTCATGCCTTCTGATCAACGAATCAATATGATTATGCAGAAGCATGTTATTGTTTAAAACACCCCTGTGTTCACACGTCTCACAACTTCTACATAACACACTACTTACACATCTTTGTCTCACAACTTTGACATAATACCTTACTCATACACTTTGCTTACTTATACATTCTACCTACTTATACATAACACACTACTTACACATCTTCCTTACTTATACTTTTTACAACTTCTACATAACACAGTACTTGCGCATTTTACTTACTCATACATTCTACCTACTTTTACATACTACTCATACATTTTACAACTTCTACATAATACAGTACATATACTATGGCAGTACAAGTGGCTCCAGGCACTCTGTCTCCTGAGGAGAACTCAGACAACCAGCTGTGGTGGTCAGCAACCCAAGTTTAGTATGTAACTTTGCAGTCATGGTGAAAACCCATGAGTCCCTTGTTCTGCCTTGTGCATGTTTTCCCCTGATTGGTTAATATTTTGTCCTTCCTGTTTCATGTATGAAGTTATGTATAGTCATTTCTCTTCTTTATTAGTTCTAGAAAGTTCTTTGTTCCTCGATGCCCCATTGGATCCTTCCCTGAGTCCATCCTATGTGTTGTTCCTAGTGGTTCCCTTCCTGTCAATCCCACCTGCTTGTCTCTATCCCAGTGGCTGAGATCCCTTTCCCCACCTATTCTGTACCCAGTATAAGATCCCTAGACCCTCCTACCAATATGTCTCTTTGTCCCTGCCCTTTCACAGGAATAAATCTACATGGAACAGTTTTAGTTTTGCAGCTTCTTCTTTCCCAATTTAGCACAGTTTACCTTTCAGTCCTTGGTGAATTCCTGAGGGCTCTAACAGGTGGGGCTCCTGATCCACACAAGCAGCATCGAGATGATGACTACAACAAAACCCACCCAGTGATCAGCAGCCGAGTTAGTCCAGGAAATCCAAACAACAATCCAGCAAAGGACAAAAAACAGATCTAAACCTGTCCCCCCTCTCTCCTCGAGCCTTCAGACTGGAGCTTAAAAACTCTCCAGGGGCTGATGTGCTGCAGCTGAAGGCAGAAGGCCAGGTGAAGCTGGTGAGGGTAATTCCAGCCTGGTCCCGCTCTGAGGGCTCTGGTAAAAATAACTAAAAATGGTTTGGCTTGGGCACACTATTAAGGTTCAAATACTTTACAATATAACATGAAATCTGCACAGTCATTTCAATAGTATATATGTAATATGTATAATATGTGGAAATCATATGCATTTATCATGTAATATGAGAGCAAGTGAGATAATTTTTAAGGTGTTGAGCATTTATAAATTTTAAAATGTCTGGGGGAGAAAAAAGAAGGGATAGCCACATCAAAATTCAATTAGATATATTTTCTCTCAGAATTTGAATGAAACACAATTGGCTTATTGTGGATTATTTTTGGGGGTGTTTTATTATTATTATTATTATCATTATTATTAAACCAATACCCAAGTCACCATTGAACATGGAGCAAGAGAACAGGAGAAGATGAAATTTAATTTAGTGCTGTACTCAAAAGAGTTCTTAATGGATTAAAAGGATACTGAAAATTTTGTCCAAAAATCAATAAATTGACTTAAGAGCAGAGATTGGAAATATTTTAACATACACCTTTGCACAGACACACACATAAATGGTGTTGAAATGATAGAGGAATCTATTATGTGAGCTTTTCTCCTGTGCTTATTAATAGTATTAAGGTCAGAATATTAAACAGAATGCTTAAATGCACTGTCTTACTGATTAAATTAGATTGAGAAGACAGACAGACATAAGAATACAATTGCAAGAAAGCAACTGATGTATCTGAACCCATAGGTAAAGTTGTAAAAAAAACTTAATCAAATTTACCAAAAAAAAAAAAAATTAGAATGAAAGATGGGGAGGGCTGTCTGTAGTGATAGCATATATTAACAAGAAATAAGCAAATAAGCATTGTTTCTTTGCATATCAGTGCCAAGAATGTAAGTCATGTGGGCTCATATCCTGAGGATATCTCAAATGAATTAAATGAAGAAAGCAATGTGGTATAACTTTGCATCTAAATGAGGCTGATGGAAATAATGTAAATGTTGGTCTTACATACCAAATACAAAGAACAGCTTTTCTAAAGAAGAACTTAAATAACTACACCACCACCACACCCAACCCCCCAGTTATGAAGCATGTCAGTGTATCTCTGGACTACAGGTGTTCTGAAACCTTCTGAGCTTGGCAATCAGAATACTCTCCGATTTAAAATCTTGAACACTTAAACATCAGGAAGACGTTTATGTGGTTCATAAAAAGAGTACATGATAGATAAGAAGTGTTTGTCACGTAAACAAAAGACAACAATAACATGTACTCTGAAATACACTACTAGAAAGGGATGTTTTAAAATGAGAAAAAGAATTTAGAAATCTAAGAAGTAATTATTTTTTCCTGGGCAAAACAACTTTTGTTTGAAAAATCACTTTTATAAAAGGAAATTATTATCTACTTAGTACAAATTAGCAGGGATGGAGTAAGCTTTGTGTTTTTCTACAATCTCACTTCTGCAACGTAGCACTCTTACAATAGCTTTCAATTGCATTGATATTTTTGAGGCTGCTGTTGTCTCACTTAAGCTGTTGTATTTCTGTCTTTCATGGAATTTGTGCTTCCAGGGGAAAGGAGTGTCAAAATGGTTTTGATTAAGGGGACTAGAAAACAACCATGTTAAATCTCAATTATGCTTACATTTTATTTTGTGTTTTTTTCTCTTCCTGTGCTGTTACTAAATAAGAAAAATACTAATGTGACTAGGAATATCAGTATTCTTTTACTTACATTCTCAGAGTATTACCACCTCTTTTAGAAATTTTTGTCTAATGAGGTGGAACAAAAAGAATGGTTTTCTTGGAAGATAAATCTCAAGGAGGGCCCTGTAAATAGATAGCTTCCTGTGACTCTAAATCAAATTCGTGGTTAGGCTTTCCAAACCTATTTAAAGAATAACCAGCAATCATAGAAACCACATTCTGCAACTAAAGCGTTTAATTTGCAATCTGGAACTAGATGTTCTTCTAACAGTTGAAAAAATATCGAAGTATTCCTTTGGTAAATCTGCCAAACATTTAAAATTGTGTGAAATTTCATATTTATGGTTTTTTGAGTTCTTTATTGTTTCTCCATCTGTTTTCTGTGGTTCTACTGGATTTCAATGACAAGTGAATAAAACTGTGAAAACCTGTGAAATAATTGTTTTTCCACAGCTGGCATTTGGAGAATTTCAAATTGTAATGTGATTGAGTTCCACACTACCCCCATTACTGTTGTTATACATGATTTCTCAGAGCCCTGGTCTCTTCACAGACATTGTTACCTGAAGAGTTGCGCAGAAATTAATCTTGTGGTGGAACATCCAACACTCCATTTGAATGCTTAACTTTAAAAGAGAGGCAGCTGTTCTAGGAAACGAGAAATGCCTGAAAATTGATGTCTTCTGAGGACATGGAGCATTTGGGGCACAACTGAGTATTTATATAGCTTGATTTTTGAGAAATAGATATTTTTTGAGATGGAACCAGTTTATATTTTGTATTTAAAAAGAAACAAACCAGACAGCCAGGTTATTTATTTATGTATTTAAAATGTGGTTGGCATTAAATAATGGAATTTAAATTGCATGTAGTAATACAATTTATAATAAATTTGCTTATCCTACCACAGACTCCTTACTCATAGCACTTGATCCATACTCCACCTGTAAAACCCTGATGGGCATCTTCATGACCATTTGCTTGTAGTGGCTGATGAAATTTGGGGATGAGAGGGTCAGAGGACCAATCTTGAACCACCCTGTAGCAACAGAGTCAAAGATGGTAGGAGGAGAAGGAAGGAAAGGGAAAGATAATAGAACTGCAAAATTTTTGTCACATTTGAAAACACCATGAAGACTGGTCATACCTTTATGGAGAGTAGTAATTGGGTAGTGGGGCAGGGATTCTGTGAAAAAAATTAGAAGAGCAAATTATGATGCTCTCTTACATTACGTGAAACCCCTCTGCCACTGTAAAATCACTACAGAAGCACAGTACTTCAAAAACAAAGCTTGTCCATTGTACAGTTAATATTTGAAAAGTTGTCTGAGCAGGTTGAACTGAATCCTACATTATGCAAGTTATATTTTCAAGAGAAAATAAGGAGTTAATGGTAATACCTCTTACAAGGGATTTATTTTCTGAATAAACTAAGGGTTATGAGGTTTTTGAAAGCACATAGTGAAAGTTCATGTGGGCAACTCTGTGAGAATAAGAGCCAGTGGTCTCTGAATTTTACACTAAAGTGTAAAGTAACTTTTTTTTTTCCTCAGTTACCCATCTGCAATCTACACTGTCAGTGTATCCAGTCTACTATAAAATTAAATGAACAGGGGGTTTTAATTATTATTAAAAGATAAGGTAAGAATTATGGTCTCTATTTCAAAGGACACTTATCTAGGGGTTTTTTTCCACACCATCATGAATTGAAAACAAAAAATTGCTCACAAAATATGAAAAAATCCAACTGTGTAGTTCTTAGGAATTTTATTTCTATACATTCTTACTTATGCTGTTATCAAATAGATTATTTTTACTAAAGCTTTTTTTCTAGGATTAAGAAAGGAGAGAAGGCCTGGGTCCCTTAGTGAGTAATTTTGTTCACAGTATAAAATTGGCATTTAATTTTGTCTTGCAGCTTGAGAGATCTCTGACAAGAAACATTTGATTAGCCAGTTATTGCACAAATGCAAACAAATCATAGTCTCTAATGTCTTACTGCACAAATTAAATCACGAAGGATTACCATTTACCTGGTGAAAAAGAGCAGTTTGAATCTCAAACTTCTGTTCTTTGTAGCAGAGTTTGTCTGAAAAGTCATGTAAGGTAATCTTTTTGTATTTTTTTTTTTTTGCTCACATTCCTAAACTCCTCCTAGCCCTGCAGCTTTTCCCTAGAAAATTTTTGTTAGATATTTCTTTATGGCAGAGATTATATGTTTGTAGTGTAGTTAGTATAATAGAATCCTATGCTTAATGGAGCCTAGGTATTGGTGGCTGTCAAGATGTAAAGGAAACAATGTAGTTTTAATATTTTATTTAAAAAACACCAGTGAGAATTTACATCATCTTTGTGTGGGTTCTTGACCCCCAGATGGGGGAGAAAGTCCTTGCCAGGAATAAGAGACGAATGGGACTTTTGGATCTTCTCGGTCTTCAGATTGTTTATTATATCTTATCAGTAATTTACATGCCGGCAACACAGCATGAAGCAGAGCAAGTACCAAAAGACACAATGCAGGAAACTCAAGGCCCTTTTAAAGGTAAATCACCCAATTGTCACCAAGAACGTACATTACTTTTACCTTTCTACCAATGCCTAATGAACTATCTATTCACATAGCCCTGTACTGCGGCATTTCCTAACCAATCATTCTGTGCTACCAACACTGCAGGAAATGGAGTAGGTGAAGAAGAAGGAAGAGACCTGAAAAACCACAGGAGTCCTCCATCTTGTCTTCATCTACTTACCATACTAACAAACCTAAAACTCTAAATTTTTCACCCCATAACAAACTATATATTATACTACCACCTAACTCACACTCTTGTAGATTATAATTCATCCCAAAACCTTGGCAGCCCTCTCCATGGATGAAGGTTAAAAACAGTGTTTCCCTGGGAGGATGGGCCCTTCAGGACAGGCGGAGAAACATTCCCTGCACTTTGGGTTCCAACAATCTCTAAACAGCCACAAGTACTAGAAACTGAAAAGATGCACCATGGAATGAGTAGAATGAGGGGATTTATATATTTATAAAAAAAGAAAACATAACCTGAAAAACCCCAGGCTGTTCTAGCACAGTCTCAGAATCTTCTCTGTGAAATTAAGAGAATGAAATGACTGAACAGCAAAGAGGAACCTTAAGGAAAGCAAAAGTATTATCAAACTTATACTATTCATGGTACTGTGTGTTATACTGATAAAATTTGTTGGTTTTTTCAGTGTAAGCAGCTCAGGCAAAGAAAACCAGCCTCTGTAAGCTTACCAAATAAGAAGTTCCAATCAATGCAAATTAAATTGCAGTTCTTTTTAATTTTAAAGTATCTGGGTTAGTTACATGCATGGCTAATAACGGGGAGAAGGAGGAGGGATGCCATGTCTCAGCACAATATGGAAATTGGTTCCTTGGCCATTACATCTGAGTCAATCAAGACAAATTAACTAATCAAATGCACTGGATATTTCTTGATTAGATGAACTCAAACTTGATATTAAATTTCAAAGTGTGCATTATTGTTTCTATCTCTTCTATTGGTTATTTTAAATTTACTTAGAACTCTGTTTAAAACAAAGGTGAGTACTATGTCTCAAGAGTGAAAACCTGGCATGTAAAATGCCCAAAGTCAGACAAGAGTTAGATAAAAACTTGCTTTTCATTAAATGTTCCTAAAAGGGGGGAAAATCTTTTGCATCCACAGAGTGAGGCAAGAAATGTGAAATAGGGATGAGTGATGGAATGCTCGGACCTTATCAGTGAACAGCTCTCAGATTTCCTTCATAGAATCACAGAATATGCTGATTTGCAAGGGACCCACAAGGATCATCAAGTCCAGCTACTGGCTCTGCACAGGACACCAAGTGTCACACCATGTGCTTGAGAGTGTTATCCAAATGCTTCTTGAACTCTGTCTTGGTGCTGCGACACTTCCCTGGGGAGCCTGTTCCAGTGCCTGACCACCCTCTGGGTTAAGAACCTGTACCTGATAACCAACCTCAACCTTTCCTGACACAATGTCAGACCACTTCCTTGAGTCCTTTCACTGGTCAGGAGAGTGAAGAGATCAGTGCCTGCCCCTCCACTTCCCCTTGTGAGGATGTGGAAGACCACACTGAGATCTCCCCTCAGTCTCCTGCAGGCTGGACAGACCAAGTGACCTCAGCCACTCCTCACACGGCTTCCCCTCAAGGCCCTTCACCATCCTCGTGGCCTCCTTTGGACACTCTAATTGCTTAATTTCTTTGTTATATTGAGGTGCCCAAAATTCAAGATACACTAATGTATTGTAGGAGCCACATTAAAAAGTCAGAGTTCCTTCTCTCAGACTACAACTTTATAACTAACTGGAGCATGGGAAAGTATTTTTGGACTGACATAGGAGGTTTTAACATTTTTAAACCATATCTGTAAATGGTGATAGTGCAACCCTTAAGGAAGATTCTCTGTTGCCCATCAGCTACTGAAGCATGTTTTCAAGTCTTTGTCTATAGTTTTGTAAAATAAATTCAGAAATTAGTTTTTCAATAACCCAAAGATTTAGCCACTGTGATTTTAGTTAAGAAGTGATATAGATTGCAGATATCAGATCTATCAGAAACCAGATAGGCAATTTTTTTAAATCTTTACCCATGCCCAAGGATCTCTGCATCATTATCCTCTTCATCCTTCAGCTAATGCATTCTTTGCAACACTGTTTTTTTAAAAGTTTTTCTTAAAACTGGTAAAACTGGTTGAGCACAAGTATATCCCTATAATGTTATATTCTGCCACAGATACCATTTAAAAGCATTACCTTGTTGTCAATGTTACAGTTAACTAAGTAAAGAAGTACCTCACTGCATTGTTCTTAGATTAATTTTAGAAACATTTTTTTCTAAAGAACAGACACTTTAGATGCATTTGAAAACACAGCTAAAAACTGTCACTGAGAGAAAGTAGAGCAAAAGATGCTGACGCCTGACTTTGCTTATGAGAAAACAGAAGGAGCAAGTTAAGTTATTACTTACAAAATTGTACTTCTATTAAAGTCAACAGTGACTTAACACCACTTTTGATAATTTTGTACATAGAAACTTGAAAACTTAAAATTCAGTAGATGATTACTATGGAAGCTCTCTTGTAGTCATGGCTCCCACCAAAAAAACCAAAAACCCGAACCCTACAGAAATTATTAAGTTGCTTTTTTTCAGGACTTAAAAATCTAAGAACCATAAGGCCTGTGAAAATCTGGGGGAGAGGTGGAGGCTGAGCAAGTGGCTGCATGATGTTTAATTTCTATCTGGGCTTAAACCACAGCAAACTTTTTAAAAAGACACAGTACTAAAACAAAATTTTGCAAAGAAAACAAAGAAAACCAAAAAAAATCCACCCAAAAACCCCAAACAACGCTTGTGCAGAGGATGTAACAATACTAGAACTCCTGTCATTTATTTCTGCTAAGGAAAGATATTATGTTGTCTTCAAAATCTAATCTGGATAAGGTGTTCATGTGATGAGAATGTAATTGTGATATTGCTAAAAAATACTCTCTGAATCAGAAGTGTCCAGAAAACAAATTTCACTGCAAGTTTCACTGCAGTTTTCAATGTTCTTGTTAAAAAGAAACCTTTCCAATCTTCCTGTGTTCAATGTAGATTAAGTATTTCTGTGGTTTTCTTGTTTTTTTCAGCTCCAGTGGCTCCCTCTGTGTTGTTCTTCAGTCTCCACACCGACTTGCAGAGCAGCAGTGAAGACTGCTCTCCTTTCTTTCTGCATCCTGGGAAGTGGGTCTGTTCTCTTTCTCCTTTTCAATATGATGCTGTGAATTTCCCCTCCACGCTGTGCCTCTGTAAGTTTCCAGTTTCATTCCACACAGTTAAATCCCAGTCACTCACAGAGAAAGGCTCTGGTCTCGTCCAGTTGTTTGTGACTGACATCCATTTTTACCCCTCAAAGATGGCTTGTGTCACTCTGTGCAATGGTGGGTCATCTACTGCTTAAACCCAGGGCAAATGTCAGGCTGTAATGTAACACATAGCAGCCTCTGAAATTTTCTTGGTCTCTTCTTAGAATTTCCAAGGTCCTCTTTTGTTGAAAATATTATGACCTTCTCTCAAAGTTGTCTTTTGCAGTTCTTGGAGCAAAAGGAACTTTAAATATGGTGTTTCAAGCAACCTTGATAAAAGTCTTATGAACTGGTTGAGGATAAAAATTTAGGACGTTTTAAGTTCTCTTAATTTCTATAATCAAGATAAAAAAAGGTCTGAGGAATCAGAAGATGGAGAAATAAAGACTAATAGAACAGAAACCTCTTAAACATACATTCACAGCTTTTTTCTACCACTTACCCTTTAGAAACTTTTTCTTAGATGGTATTTCAATCAATTCAGTGTTGAAATACTAAAACTTGGACCTTACAAATTACAAGAAATTTGTCGGGTATCGTTTAATTTTATGAAGTTTTTTATATATCCACGAAGTACTAATGCTGTGGACATAGAAGGAGTAGAAGGAACTATGTATGGTCATAGGAGGAGAAATTTTTATCAGCTTTTAACTATTTAGTGTGCTAGTGTGTCTGATACTTCTGGAACCGGTCCTGAGTGATAGTTTCACTCCTGCTCTCAAGACAGCAATTAATTACAGCAGTCTGACAATCCTGAAACTAATGCACACAGTATGCTTGATATTTAGACAGAAATTCCACCTCATGTCTATGTATAAATATAATGAAGATCCCATTGCTGTTTGAAGAAATTTATTTTCTAGATTATACATGTAATATTTCAATGATGCAAGGAAAAAAAAAAAGCTAAGTTTGAGTACTGCTTAAAAATGAAGACTGTAGTATTTAGTGGTCACAAATGTTTTATTTGATTCTATCTTGTTTCTTTGGTTGTGTATTTCTCTCATATATATAGAAAAATCTAAAAAGATTTTGAGAAAAACCCCTAACTGTTTACCTTGTTAAAAGAAATAAGGAAGTCTTTCTGTACCTTAACTGAGTTGTTCATTACAACAGAAACAATTAGTTAATTTTTTTTTTTTGTCTTAGGTATAATCTTCGTAGGTGGCATAGACAATAACACTAGAATAGAAGGAGTGTGAAACTGCTTAAAGAAGTGTGTCACAGTACCTCACATTAGCTAATTTGATCGTCTAAAATAAGAGGTAAGTTCACTATATGCTGGACTGGCTTTAAAAAGTGTTACATCTAAAGATTAGCTTCTTAGGTTCAGATCTTAATATCTTTAAATGACTTGATGAAGATAGATGTTCAAGCACTGATTTACATTGATCACAAAAGAAGTAATAATTTGAGAGCTGCTTTGTATTCAGCTGGTTTGTAATTAAGCATATCTATGCATACATTATCCATAGAGAAAATTCCCTAGTTTCAGTTTTTTATATATATAAAAATTTGTAAAAAGTATAAAATTCATATATGTGCATACGGGTGTACAAACTTATACACATATAACATCTATAAAATTATAAATATGAAAATGAAGTATAGATTTAGGAGACTAATTTGAGCTTTTTAAATTATGGTCTGTGCTTTCAAGATTAAAAATAACTCTGATATGGGGATGTAAAGGAAAGAATGTCTGTAATACATTATTTTTGCATTGAAGTGAGCAAAGAGGGGAGAGTGTTTGTATTCAGATCTTTGTAAAACACGTTCTTATCCCTGTGTTATAAGGGTATCTCTGACATCCATTCTATAGATCCGAGGTCTAGAAGACCTTTATTGCATTGTGATGGAGGCATAGAAAAATAGTGACAGGTATATACCTTAGAAAAATGGACAATAAATAACAGTTTTTTACTCTGACTTTCACTGGTCAAAATAAAGTGGAGTAACTTATGCCTTACTCCCTTGTTGAGCTCTTTCTGCTGCACTTTATCTGTCTCAAATCAGCCTTCACTCATAGAAAAAGGCTCTAATTTAATTTGAGAAAAATGATACCTTCATCAGACTGATTGTATACTCATCCTTGTTTAATTCCTTATTTCATGTTTATGAGAGGGTGAAATAAAAAAAGTAGATATTTATTGTTTAGCAGAAGAACATTCCCCCCCCAATAAGTCAAGATAATTATGATTAACCCAATATCCTGAAGAACTCGGCATTCTAAGGGTCTTGTGTGTTTGAAGATAGGGAGGGTGGTGGATTGTTTAAAGGGGAAAAAAACCCTAGATTAAACAGTAACACATTAATCATGATAGACACTTACAGAATGCGTTCCTAAGAGATACATTTGATTTTGCTGAAAGTGAGATCTTATTGCTTGCGTCACAGTCATTACAAAGGGAATTCAACTCATTCTTCTAGAATGAAGCATCACTTTCTAAAATAATTATTAGTAAGGTATAGCACTATGATACAATACTTCTTCAGGGCTTGCTTCAAAGGGATTAAATGAGGAAGATTTACATTACATGCATAGAGAGCAGGGATGTGAAACAATGCCATAACGTAAAGAGGGATTTTTTTCTTCTATCTGATAAATAAGCGTGTCAATTAAATATAATAATTAAGAGGAATAATTACGCCAAATATGTCTTACATGTCAACAGTGCCAAGTGAGTAAGAAGAAAACTGCTTTTAGGAAAGACAAGCCTGATTTGTATCTACTGCTGAGAGATTAGGTAATTCTTTATGGAAACACTATACATAAGTTACAGTCAGGTGATGGTTTACAGGTAGCCTGGTAGAGAAGGCAACAAAACCTGCTGTGTTCATAGAGCAATCCAGAAAAGAAAGTAAATTAACCTTGTGGCCCCAAACCTCATTTTTGGCACAATGCTCTTTTTTCCGTGGTGAACTCTAGAAGACAACAGAGTGTTACTTCCTCTTCACCTGCTGAGTTTAGTGGGTTAGTGAATATATAGAAAGGCAGAAGGGAAGATTAATTATGCCACTACACTGCTCTTAGCCTTGTGCTCCTCTTTTGTTTGGGCAAATACATATAAAGTTGTCCCCTAAAACAGAGCTAAAAAGTGATAAAACCCAGCTAAAATGGGGACACCTCCTCCCTCCGCACCCTCCCATTTTCTTGCATCAGTGTGGTTTTTTTTCTTTTTTAAACAAGCTATGATTTTTCATTTCTTTTTGAGTTAAGAAAAAGTCTGGTCTCAAGACTCAAAACTTTTAATTTCACTTTCTAAGTAGTTGATCATAATTGATTTACCCTTCCTAGGTGGGAATCTCCTGCCATTACACACTACTTCATGAATGGGTGAAGGTAATCTAAAAGTGGACGTCTCAAAGAACATTGTAATGAGAAAAGGAAGGAAGTGAAAGAATTATTTTTCCTAATTTTTAATTATTCAAAGAACTTGAAACTGGGAATTTTTTTCTTATGTTCTTTATTTTTTTCTAAGCTTTACAATACCTCCTTATTAAAAAAAAGGGACCATTTAACTACTATGAAATAGTCTTTAAAGTACATTCCGTCCAACATACGAAGATAAGAAGCAAACCTGGTCTCTAAATCAAGCACAGGAAAGTCCTTGTAGTCTTGTGGTGTTTGCGAGTCTCTTTCTCTGACATCTGGTCTGCTCTAAAACTCATTGGAAAAGCAAAGTACATGGAAAAGTACAGTGAACTGCCCAGAAGAGCTGTCAAAAGTCTAGCAATATATATGAAGCAGAATATATTCCAGAGATTCTCGTTTCTATTATGAGCAAAACAAAGGGAAAAAGACTCAGGTCTACATCTTTCTTTTTTTTTTTACTCTTCAAAGCATGACCTTGAGAATTTTCCTGCTTTTTCTTACTCCCCATTTTCTTACATGCAGGTATCATGAAAAGGCTTGAACTTTAAGAATATTACAAATTTTAGCCAAATATGTTTTGCCAAAGGAAAGATTTTGGAAGCTTGCCTAGGAAGTGTAACTATTGAGTCATTTTTGAAGGTCAGCTCTGAATTTTTTGTACTCCTTTCAGACTTTCTTAGTGCTGTAGTTATTGTTGCATAAACAGGCTAATATGTAATGGAATTCCAGGAAGGGAGACTGTCTGTTATCTTGCATACTGATTTAGGAAATGTCTTAGATGTCCTGGTTATAGCTATTGCTGTTGAAATACTGTTTTGAGAAGGCAAAGGTCAACCTGAAACTGAAGAGAAGGAAATATTAAGTCAAATTAGGTGGATAGGATATTCTGCTGAGGTCGATAAACAAGTCCATGAGACATTTACTGGACTATAGTCCTACAATACAGGAAGGAAGCTCACAAATTAGAAATCATTCAGAAGGGGGGAAAAAAGCCATCAGAATGATCAGACAATCAGAATTTCTGATGGCACAGGTTAAGAGTTTAATTCTTTTGCTCTACTTTGTCTGTCCAAAGTTATTTTGGAAAGTAATCTAGTAATAGTGTATTAGCATGAGCATGAGGGAAAAAGACTTTTGAGTACAGATAGCTGTTTATTCTGAAGAAAAAGACCATAGCAAAATCAAGCGACTGAAAACCAATAATTCTCTGGTTAAACTAGAAGTACTATTAAAGTTTTTCCAGTGATGGTAATAGATCGCAAAGTGAATTCCCCAATACGCAGAATCCTAATCTGGAAAGTGTATCTTTCTAGAAGTTGTAAATTCAATCAAAATTTTGATGCAATGTTTATTTTACATGAACTATGAAGAAGCTCATTATTTGTTTTAATTGTCCTTATGACAACTAGAACATACAAATCTTTATATGAAATATAATACCATGATTCGGTGCCTATCTAGTTCATACAATGCATGGAGATGAGTTACATTAATTAAGGTCAATTATGAAGATAAAATTAAGAACAAGTGAAACAACTCCAAAGCCCAGTGTATTAATCAACAACTTGACAGTATCTATATTCATCTGTATATGATGCTACAAACATAAGTGGAAAAAATATTGTAACACTCCGGGGACTTAGTACAGCTGGATAACATTTACAGTACTGTGGAAAACCAGATTTGAGTGGGACTTTTGAACTAATACTGAACCTTTGGACTTGGGGACATGAACAAGCAATGAAAGCAGGCAAAAGGGATAGCTCAGGAAAGAAAAAATTAAGAAAAGGTGATCAAATTCTAGAAAAGTTTCCAGCCTTTAGATTACAAGGCAGGAGTAGAAAAAAATAGCATATTGTTTATTTGTGTGCTTGAAAAATAGGAAGGAAACTGATGTATTACCCAGAAAAATATTTTCTGTTGGCTTCTCTTTCTTACCATTGTTTAAGATGATGAATTCAACACACACAGTTGCTTTAGTCAAGCAATTTGATGATACTTCTGAAAATAGGGAAGCCGTTTGTGATAACCTGCACAAGCTCTCAGGATGAAGGTGAAATTAGTATTTTATATTACATATTTATGTAACCCTTATCAGGTGGAAAGTACGAAACCAGGAAACTACTGGTCATTTTTACCACATCTGCATAACTAATATTTGCAACCCAAAGTGTCATATTTTCTTTTTAAAAATTTCCTTTGAAATATTACTACATTGAATATTGAATTCTCACTTTATGCAAAGTTAATTTTTCATGCTAAAATTTATTTTGTATTTATTAAAAATAAAAATCTGTTTAGGTAATTATACTCCAAAAATTAAGACAGATAAAGAAGGCCACTTAGGATTGAAATTTTGAATAAAGAAGTACTGTGATACAAACGAGTACAAAGATGCAACATAAACACAGCATATCCAGAAAGATCCGTCATCCTCTCAACAAAAAGAATTTTATTTTGATGTGGGTAAATTTCTACAGAGGTAATCTTTGTATAACTGTATGGTGAGAAAAGCCATAGAATAATGCCAACTCTTTGGAATAACCACCCCTCCAAAAATATATTAAATGGAATAAGTAATTCTTTCTGAATTGAACAGGAATTAATATAAGCTTTATTTTGTCCCTCTGGGTAATAGTTTTTTAATGGAATTTTTTGGAGAATGCAGACTATGATTCCAGCTGAGGATTAGTCAGGCATATATTAACTGCACGAAATTTTAGTAGAGGTAGCCTTGAGATTATATTCTTTATTTTACATTTGAGGAACAATGCTGGTTCCTTAAAGATGAAAGGAGAGTGGGAAGACATAGGGAGAAAAAACCAGCCCCACCACAAAGGCTCAGAATGTTTCTTTGTCTGTTGCAGACTCATAATTTGACCTTTTTAATACTGAGGGAAGAGACCTACGGCAAACCAGCACACGATATAGTTGTAGAGGTGTCAGGATTTGTTTTGCTTGAGTAATTTCTTCTATCACTGCTTCTATATCTGTAGACT
Source organism: Corvus brachyrhynchos (assembly GCF_000691975.1). Lineage (NCBI taxonomy): Eukaryota > Metazoa > Chordata > Aves > Passeriformes > Corvidae > Corvus > Corvus brachyrhynchos. Next base: position 1,160,335 of record NW_008239105.1, read on the forward strand.
CACAGTTGTGTAAAAAAAGAAAAAAATCTCAATCCTATCTGATGAAATCAGATAACTAAAAAAATGGCTAAAAAAATAAACTAAGATAGAAAAGTAAGGAGTTTTCAGGGAAAAGGGAAAAAATTAATATGTGAATGTTGCAGCAGTGGTGGTTGCATTTGTTCTCAGCCTGGTAGAGGTTGTTACCAGACCATAAAAATAGTGACTTCTCTTTTGTTTTCAAACCTCCCACTCATTGGGAATATCAATATATTTTTGCTCTATCAATAAGCAATGAAGAAAATGTGATATATTTGTGGTTTAATTATTCCATGTACTTTCAGAAGTGTCAGAACAGACACATCCTTTCCCTTGCCAGTACCATCTTTGATTTGCTTTTAAATGTATTTTGCAAGAGGCATTCATGTCCAGATCTGGAACAGTAGGTAGAATTATGCCATATATTACCTTTTCATTACTCTTTTGTACTGGCTGTTGCAGATGATCTGAGCAACACAGAAATTAATCAGAATTATCCTGTTTGAGAAACTGGGTGGTGATAAACACAGAAAGCCACGGTGATTGTAGAAGAGCTCTTGCAGATACAACTGGAAGATAAGAGATCCTGGAGGTCTGGGTACGCCTGTGTCATCAGGCACTTTGCAAGACTGACTGCTGCTGGCATAGGCACAGGTGTCTGCTGCTGTCAAGGCAATAAGGCATTGTGAGTACCATAAATTTTACTTGGCTATTCTGCAATTCCTTTTGTCCAATCTAGGAATTTAATAAGGAATTTAATAGAGTTTCTTTGATTTCTTTGAAACCAAATTGCTTCAGAAATGCTTGGCATCTGAATAAAAATTATTTAACAGCAAAATTCTCAAGAAATTTTATTTTCCACTGTTTATCTCTGACAGAACAAGTCAAGATGGAGAAATACGAGACCATGTTTAGTAACAAAATTAATCTTCCCTGGAAAGTTACTGTAAATTATCAGAGACACCTTTTTCTCTCTAATAATCATAGAAGAAACTATCCTTTTGCAACTGGAGATGTCTCTTCTGATTTTTTTTTTTAATAGTAGTAAAAAATGTTTTGCTTTTCAACTAAGAAGAAAGTGCATTGAAGAGGTATTTCCCACTGAAAATTAAAATAAGATTGTGGTTTATTCTTTCTCACTCTAAGTAATTTGTTTCTAATGTTTTATCCATACATGAAGAGTGAGTAAATTTTTTGTGTGCATTATACTATTAGGCTAGTAATAAACTAGCTACCTTAAAACATGTGGATTGTGTATTCATGTGAACTTAGAATTGTAGTTACTTGGATATATAATGGATATATAATGATAAGGTCTTTATCTTAAGATTTTAGAGAACCTTCGAGTTCAGGGAAAATTTCTTAAGAAGGAAAACTATTATGAAGCCCTATCTTACCATTTGTTTAAAACCAGTTTGTTCTCATATGTATTTAATAGTTTAAACATCAAAAGATTTAACTTCATTTTTGGGTCCATGCTAATTTTTGTTTAGGAAAAACAAAGCAATCGATCACTGGAACAAAACTTTATCTGGCAAAAGGCCAAGTTAGTCAGCAGTATAAAAGAGAGTTCTTAAAATATTCAAAACACTATTCATTTAACTTTGAAGGTCTATAGAAAGGCCATTTATATTGAAAAGGAAAGATAAACAGATTCATTTTTATTTTCTTCTCAGAAAAGTAAATATATATTGGTTTTGAAATTCTGACTGTCTCCTGGTGAATTAAGAAACCATAAAATTAAAGTCAAGCATTGCACTTTTATGATGAGAACAAATTAGAAATCCCCCAGTAATAACTGAGCTATCAGTAGTGTTCTCAGTCGTTCTGGCCGTCAAATAGACATCTTTCTTTGTCTGCCAAGGAACAAATTTAAAATGCAGAACAGCAACCTTTTAACCTTTTTTTTTCTTTATCTGTGGATATAAGGTGTGTATCAAGTTACGTTCAACATCTGTAATCTGTACAGTTGGCTAAAAGAAAGTATTTATATGGGAGCTATAACCCAGAAACTGTTTTTTCAAAAGTAATTTGCTCTGATTTATGGTGTTATCATTGACATTCTGCTTTAAGTTATAATTTTTACCCAGTCTGAGGTGTTTTAGTACTGGTTGTTTACAACAAGAATAAGTGAAATAGAAAATGCAAAAGCCTTTCTCTATTTGATACTATTTCCCACTTTTTGGTATGTTTTGGTATGCAGCAGCTTGACTGAGTGCTTCCATTATATTTAGCACTTAACCTTTACAGACTGGAGGTACTTCTCCATGACAGAAATTAACATGTTCTGGAAAACAAAAGAGCAGGAGAAAAGGAAAACCACAAACCCATGTCCTGTGTGGCTCACAGTGTTTTCTATTCAAGGCCATGTCTGAGTGATAGCTCTTGGAATGTGAAATTTTGGGTGCTTTTTAACTTAAAGAACATTCAAAGACTTACATGTATGAAAATATATCTTTTTCTTCTAATAAAATATAGCACAGCCCCATTTTTAGTCATAGCGGCCACAGAGTATTAGATTTTACAGAAAGATATCAACCTTGTTTACTAGATGTCAATACCATCTGTTGAACACAACTTTAGACAGGTAACTTTGGCCTCACATTAATGTGCATTCATAGCAGGAACTGGCAATACTGTGGAGTTATTTAAAAAACATTGAGTATCAACATTTTAATAAGGTCTCTGTTCATTGATGATTAAAAACACGAGGTGAAATTGCAAATATTTGGAAAGGTATGGATTGAGCCATAAAGTGGCTAGTTATCGAAACTCCCAGTATTCTTGCAGTTTTTAGAGCTTGTTGATATGAATATAATTTAGACAAGATGTGCTATATATAATGGGGGGGAAAAAAAGGAAGGGAGGAAAAAAGGCTTTAAAAGCCAAATAGCTCTTTGTTTCAAAATGTCTTCCATGACCTGAATGTTCACTTCCTAATGGAGAGGTGACTCTTTAAAGCCCATAGAAGTCTGCAGCTCTTTAATTAATACTTTACTATCTCATATTACAAAATTTGCTTTTT
>NW_008239105.1:1163391-1173679 GCF_000691975.1 Corvus brachyrhynchos
CTGCTGAAATTATCTACCTTGTCTGAAACTTTTGTTGAACCCTTTTCTACAGATTCAGTTGGTTTGGTTGTTCAATGTTGGGGTTTTATTCAGTCAAAAGAAGCTAGAATCAAGATTGCTCATGTTCTGATAAAAATACAGCAGGAACTAGATGCTACTGTCTCATTGATTTTCATAGGAGTCAGCCCCATTTCTCTTTGTAGATTTTTATCATTGAAATTGATCAAATGTTATGTTGGAAATCCAGAAAGAATCAAAAGGCTATCAAGTGTTTCTCTGAAGGTCAGAGCTGTTCTTCTGTTTCATTTCATTTTGGTTTAGAGATTCTGTAGCTCAATAAAAACTTCTTTCTGAAATGCAAAATGACAAAATGCAAATTCATTGCTTGATGATGAAGGATGAACAAGTAAGTTCTTAATTTTTTAATCATCCATATTAATAGTCTTCATTTGGCATGCACATAATGGCATTTATCAAAGCATGTGAAAATACTTGACAGATCCTTTATTGAGCTTCTTAACACTTCATAAGATTAAATCTGTCTTCCAGGTAAATGTACTACTACTACTAATAATGTGATAAATACTTCTTTTTACTTCTTTCTAAGCAATAATCAAGATTCTGTATTCAATCTGAAAAGAATAAGTTGCTTCTGGTGGTCCCTGTTTAAAGACATCTGAAGTGAAATGTGGAGATACAGTTAGTAGATAAGATCTGAGTAGATGACACTTTTTGTACAACAAATGAAAATTAATTCACTTTGTGACCTATTTAGAGAGCTCAGTGTGTGGAAGGATTGAAGGTTAGGGAGAGGGGGTTGTAAACAGTAGGGGAGGGAATGACAGTGAATCATACAGTCAGCTCATATAGAGAAATTCTTTTGTATTGGAAAAACAGAATACTCAAATGGAATAGCTAAATATTCTCGGGAATAATCTAAGGGGACTAGATTAAAGGGGACTAAAACCAAGGGGAAAGCTTAACACTAATTTGATTGCACCTTTTTGGTTCAGGGTTCCCTGATACCTGGCCTTGCCCATTCCTAGGCCTTGCAGGCTACTTGGTGTTTTATTGCTGCTAATGTGATCATAACAATAACCTTTTTGTAGACTGAAGCAGCTTAATCCTTTTTCAGCAGGTCACTGAGCAGGAGTGACTGGGGAACAGGTTTGAAACACTCTCCCGAGTTGTAATCTCCACAAATATACTGCGTAATTGTCAGTAAGTCAATCCTTTAATGCTAGCCAGAATACTAAAGCAAATTCTCAGAGAGGTGAAATAGTTTGTTTACTTGAGGCAGAATAGAGTCAGGGTTAAGACAACAGAAGGAAAAGACCAGGAATCCTGCACTGACTACAGATCACAGAATCAGAGTCATGATTGGGGCTCTGGAGAAACAATGGTCAGCATTCAAAGCGTGTATCCTTTTCTAATGAATGAGAATGTATTGTTTGTGTGTGGCCAGGTTTTGGTAACAGGGTAGCTACAGGGGTGGCTTCTGTGAGAAGCTGCCAGAAGCTTCTCCTATGTCTAATGGAGCCAGTGCCATCCAGCTCTAGGATGGACCTGCCCCTGGATAAGGGTGAGCCCACGAGTGATGGTGGTGGCACCTCTGGTGTAACAGATTTAAAAAGGGGAAAAAGATACTTCACAAGAGAAAATTGCAGCCAGAGAAGAAAGGAGTGAAAATACATGAGAGAAACAGTGGTGTAAACACCTAGGTCAGTGAAGGAGGGACAGGAGGTGCTTCAGGTGCTGGAGCTGGGATTCCCCTGCAGCCTGCAGTGCTGTCCACGGTGAGGCAGCTGTGCCCCTGCAGCCTATGAAGAACCATGGGGATGTAGAGATCCACCTGCAGCCTGTGGAGGAGCCCTATGCTGGAGCAGGTGGATTCCTGAACGAAGCTGTGACTTTGCAGGAAGCCCACACGGAAAGAGGCTCCTGGCTGGGACCTGTAGTCACATTGAGGGAGGAGCCCACACTGGAGCAAGTTTGCTGTCAGGTGTTGTGTCCCCAAAGGGGACCTACACTGGAGCAGTACATGAAGAACTGCAACCTGCGGGAACGATTCACATCAGGGAATTTCATGGAAGACTGTCTCTCATGGGAGGAACCCCACACTGGAGCAGGACATGGACTCCTCTCCCTGAGCAGTGGCAGGAACAATGTGTGATGAACTGAACATGCAGCCGCCATTCCCAGCCCCCTGTGCCACTGGGGAGAAAGAAGAGAAAATGGGAAATGAAGTGAAGCCCTGGAAAAAGGGAAGGGAGAGAGAGAAGATGTTTTCAATTTTTAAAATTTATTTTCTAATTATCCTACTGGGATTTTATTGGTAATAAATTAATCTAATTTCCCCAGCTGGAGTGTATTTTGCCCTTGACAGTAATTGGTGAGTGATCTCTCCCTGCCCTTATTTCAACCCTTTTGTTGTATTTTATCTCCCCTGTTCAGTTGAGGAGGAAAATGATAGAGAAGCCTTGGTGGGCACTTGACATCCAGCCAAGCTCAGAATACCACAAGGATGCCCTTTAATTGCTTTGGTATTTACTTCTAACATACTAGATATGAACAAGTTCTTGAAATTGTGGAGGCCAGTTTCTTATCTCAGGATGCAACTTAGGTGCTCAGTGATCTAATGTTCACTACACAGTTAAGGGGGAGCAGACTGAGCATGGGGAAGCTGAAAAGCAATTGACGAGAAATAATTGTCGCACGATGCAGTTCACAGTTTCAGGAAATGAAGCAAGAACAGCAGGATGGGAACAATTCACTTAAAAACTTTTCAACACTGTCTTGAGAATTTAAACTGGGATAGCACTTAAAACTACTGCACAGAAGTGTTCTATTCCTAGTACCCATCAGCACAATATTCACTTGTTAGAACTGTGGCCTTTTGGAGGAATTGGTGTGGAAAGTGAAGAGGAAATGGTGGTTAAAGGAGAAGGCTTAAGAGATCAAGGAAAGCACTAAGGTCTCTTTTAGAATCTGAAAAGGAAACCCGAGGAGTCATGCAAAAGTAGACACAAAAGAAATACGTCTGAGGACAAAAATTAAGGCTAGCATAATTATGTGAGGATAACCAGAAGTCTAGGAAACAATACAAAGGAAAATGAGCAAATAACTTAAAAACAACCAGGAGAGCTCACATAGATACATGAGAAATTAAAGGAAGGCAAAAGAGATGCAGTTTTACTGCTTAATATGGACCAATATGGGTAACAAGAGAAACAGAAAGGAAGCTGGAGCACTGAAAGGCAGGTTGAATGAATTAAAGTAGTAAAGTAATGTCAGTTCCTTTATTCAGCATAGAGTATTTAAGGAATTAGCCTAATATTTTATTATGAGATGCATAACTCAGTTGTATTTGACAGAAGGGATAGATTAATATACTGGCAGTATTACTGCAATCTTTTCCATCTTTGTAACAATTTGGATGAAAGATTCTCTTTTGAGCACCTCAGTTTTAAGAAAGAGAAGGACAAAGAAGATAAACATACTGCCTGTTCTTAGGTATTCTTACTTTTCTTCTGGAATTCTTGAACTCTCTGTCCACATTAGATTGCACCTGGGCATTGGTGAGATTTGTTACCAGAATAAATACTTCCCCTCTTGTACCTAAAGTGGGCACTACTGATGTTGCAGACAGCTGTCTTGTGCATATCAAAACTCTCTGCAGGCTCAGAAAATTTGAGCTGCTCGGGGAATTTAGAATACTTTAAAAGAGAAAGAAGGGGTAGACAAGTATACTAAAATGTTTACTTCTGGCTCCAAGAGACTTAGGTTATGACAAAATAGGTTTGATTTGTAGGGAGGATGATTTACATTATATGTCAGGGAAAACCTTTTTTTGCAAAAAGGGGTAATTAGGCAGGAGGAAATAGCTTCCCTTGAGATGTTATGAAGTCTTGTCTTTAATAAAGTCTTTTTGAAACAAACATCTGTCGAACATCTGTCAGATTTACTCTGAACCTATCTAACTGTGCTTCAGTGGACAATAGACTGTGTCAGTCTTCAGATCAGTTCCAGCCTGTCTCCTGTGATTCTGTGACATCATAGAGGATTTTTCTCCCTGGCTGCACAAAAGTATCAGAGAGCCCCAAGCTGTAATTAAAACATCTGCTGAACAAAGCAGGGTTGTAAATCTCAGCTCATAGGAGGCACACAATTAATGCGATCTAAGTGCCAGTCGCCTTCCACTTCAAACTTCTCCTGAGAAGAGTTTGTTGTACAGAACCTTATTCATCAATAATTAATTTCTAATAATACCTTATTGGTTTAATATTTGCCCAGTAACATAATGATCACATCTTGCCCTTTGGAAAATAAATCTTATGAAAAAAAGTTATTCTCAAATAGTTCCGTCATTCTCACCCAGTTATTTTGATTCCTCAACCGACTTTACTTAGTAGTTATACACATTTTCATACAAATGTAATCCCTTTCTATTGTAATGCAGAAATTAATTTGTTTTACACTCAGTTACAGTTGCCTGGTTTAGTGTCTGATAGTTACAGGCCCACCATCCTTTGAATTTGCTGTTATATCATTGCTGTTAGTTTTCATTCTGCTCTGTGTACAAAGGCAAAATATCTGATACTTCCTGAATGAGGCACTGCAAAATTCATTTCTTCTTGCCTCACAGACTGCTCATGTTTTCTTTGATCAGAACAATGAAATGGTCTATACTTTTATAAAACATACAAAAGTAATATTTTAAAATGACACAGTGTCAGTCCCACAATTTACATGAGCAACTTTCAATAAAACATTATTATGAAAGTAATCAGTAAAGTGATCATCTATCATTTATACTTGCTGCAGAGTGTGATGTTTCTGTGAAAACACTATCTTAAAAGTTATGTTCCCCCATTTGCCTGTTTCAGGAAGACATTCAACTCTAAGGGAAAAATGACACGTTTTTCAGTATGTTAGATCATTCACATCATTCAATTGACAAGTGTTCTACTTTGACAGTGGAGTAGTTAAGCATTGAGAAAAAAGGAAAAAAAAAAGAAAAAGGAAAGGCAAAGGGGAAAATCGAAGGGGAGGAACGAGGAAAGGAAGAGGAAGAAATAAGAAAGGAAGAGAAGCTTCTTCCCAATCCCAGAAGTAGTAGGTTATTACAAAGAAGATTCTTATCTCATCAAAGTCAATATTCAGTTACTGAGTCTTGATGATGGTGATGATAATAATAATAATAATAATTAATTAAGGATGAGCTTTCAAATTGGTTATGTTGGCTTAACAATGGGGAGATTTGTACTGACTTCCATGGGATCAGAACCAAGTCAACAATGAACTCCTGTGTAAACATATTTCTAATTGAGAAAGATTAAGAGCTCATAATGCAGTGTTACTATATGTGTCTAATACAGTATTTGCATTACTTCTAATAGAGTATTTGATAATATTTGCAGAAAAAAGAATCCCACCATCGAAAGAATTGAAATATGTGCTACTTATCAACTCTTGCATAAACTCTTGGGAATACTCTATTTTTCTATTGCCAAGCAGAAATATTCTAATTTTTTTATTACCAAACTTATTGTCTTGCCTTAATATTTGCTACCATAATTAAAAGCATTGCACATTGTGAGTTTTTCTTCCCCACAGACTGGTGCTTATAGAAACAAGTCATGGAAGACAAGTAGTACAGGAGAACTAACTCCTGAGGAATCCTGAATGTGGGCTAGGGTAACTTAGTTCCTTAGTTTGCTTTCTGCCAATATCTGACTCTGAAACTAAGTGTTGAAAATCACAGTCATCTTGCATGGTTGTGGCAACCTAAAAGTGTATTGTCTATATAGACACAGCAAAGAAAATATTCTCATGACTCTCATGATCTCTGACTGCTATTCCCAGTACCATCAGACTTGAACATGACTTCAGTATTAGTAAAGTTCTTCAAAACACCCCTGCCAGATGACAGTTTGTGTGCCATTTCTCCAGCATATATCACTTCTTTCCTAATAAAATAAAAGACATCACAGTTTCTCCTGCAGCTGAATGCATTTGACTATCTTTTCTGGTCCCTGTGAAACACTTGGTAAAATATTCAAAAAACTGTTCCTGTAGCCAAACATAGCTTTGTTTCCTAACCATATTATTTTAATTCAGCCTTACCAGTGATATCTTAGAGTTACCTGCAAAGTCACAACCATTAAGTATGTGAAAATAAAAGTAGTATTTTTTCTGTTGGCACCAGCAGTTTTTCAGTAAAAATATTTTTACATCCAGGTAAACTTTTGGACAAGTGTATTTTTTGCATTATGCTATGGAGTGAAAATTGCATTATTTGATGCTTGCAAAATGTTCAATGAGCTGGTAAAAGGCTATTCACTACCTACATCATTTTTTGGAAGGGAAGAAGATCCTCAGTATCCTACATTTGGCCAAGCAGAGATGTAACGATCTGCCTGAGAGATATTTGTAATGTTTTCCTGAGTAGTCTTTGTATCAAAACATCAGGAAATGAATGGAGATTTGAAAAGGAAGAAACTCCTGGAAATTTCCTTTTTATGCTTTTAAGCTAGAAGACTATGAAAATAATAGAAATTGAAAAGTGTTGTGTTTTTTTTCTTCTGCTGCAATTATTTACCCAAATTCTTCTGTCTGTTCCACATAGCATAATAGATCACTAATTCATTGCAAGAGTGAAATAGATTTTTATAAAAAACATAGAATCAGACTTCCCCCCCCCCCCCCCCCCGTTATTTAGTGTATTTTGCTGTTGTGATGAACATATAACGTAGAGTTCAGCAAGAAATTCACATAGTGACTCTATGGAACAGTTGGAGAATGGCACGGATATTTTTCAGCTAAACTGCTTTTGGTGAGTTAATGTTCAAGGTTAAATAAGGTGATCCAGCCTGCCTGAAGTATCTTGGTGTTATGAAGTGAACCCTCAGCGACTCTCTTGACCTTTAGTAGAGGTGCTCACTGTGAGTCTTAACTCCCACTTTTGGCAAAACCACTACAATTTATAATTACTCACACGACTAAAATGAGACATCCAACTAAACAAAATAATAAAGAACACCGAAGGTTTTAAAAAGCATTAAAAAATCTGTTACCACTGTGTGTATTTAATAGCTTTTTTCAAAAAGAAGTTAAAGGCAGCAAATGAGAACATTTTTGTGTAAATGTTTCAGCATGCTTTTAATTATTCAGTGTTAAACTTCATAACCTACAAACAGAAAATGGTATCAAATTAGTATGGGGTATGTTTGTCATAAGCAGCTGAGAGTGAATTTTATTTGCTTTAGTAAAGTTCCCTGTATCAATTGTATGTGTCAAGGCATACAAACACAGAAATGTTGTTTGTATTCTAAATATATACTCTGTTACATATTTGTTCCAGAGAGAATAGATATCACTGCTTGTTTAGAAACACGTAAGTTTGATATTTATTGCACTTTCCTCCTGAAAAATGTCTTTGAATGTCACCTTCAGTTCAAAGAAAAGAATTTTTTAGCCTTTACTTCTGGAAACAGCTTGTTTCATATGATCAAAAAGACATATTTATATACTTTGATTTAGTTGTCCTTTCAATATAGCAATGCAAGAGATCATTCAAGAACTGTAAGCAAGTTATGTTTTGCATATGAAAATATTTTTCTATGGAGAAAATAAGGCAAAAAACATAGTCATTTAGAAGACATTGAAGTTTGTTATTGCACTTCTATTTGCACTCAATGCTAAATAAAATCTGTTAGTTGTAGATCTTTTGATAAAACTGATAAGAATATGAATTTAGGGGACCCAAATAAATCATGAATTATAATGATAGAAAAAGCTGAGCATTCAAAAATAAATAAAAAAAATGTCTTTTAAAGAAAGGGAAGAAAATATGAATGAAATAATATATTTAATAGGGTTCCAAAGTAGTATAGGACAAATTTTTATCCTGGAAGCATATGGAGATCTCCTGTTGAGCTCAGTGATGCATGTGAGGGCAAAATTTGACTTAATGTGTCTGAAATATGAAAAAGAAAGTTTAAGAAAGGGCAATAACTGCTAATCGACAAGGCCATCACTCCATTCACCTTTTTTACTCGTGAAGAGCAAAGTCCAAGAACAAAACTTCTTGCCCTGTGCTACATATTTCAATGACATTTTTTGTCCTTCTTTTGTTGAGGAATTATTATACTGGATTTTGTACGTATTTGAGGCTATTTAACTATATGAAACTACTTCCTTATGTAGTAGAAACTTGTTCAACACTTGTCAGAGTACAAATATCCTACTTACGAAAGATGTGGTAATATTTTTTTTTTTTTTGACTTGATGAGTCTACATTAATAAAAGATTTAAAAACTAATGGAAAAGATGTTTACCTGAATTCTTTACCTAAATTTTTAACTATCTTCCATGTGGCATAGAAAAAACTGTAGTTAATGGAAATTGAGTAAATATTCAACAGGAAGGACATGTAGATCATCCTTTTAGTGTTAAGCAACATTTTTTCCTTTCTGAAAGGAGTTCTGCTAAAAAAAAAAATAGGGTTCCAATGATTTATGAAAGCTGAAAATCTGAAAGTAGAAGAAGAGGAATAAATGCCTCATATTTGATGTACAGTAGCAAGGCAGAGTTTATATGGGATGTGGAATTTAATTCACTTTGAAATCTGGCTAAATAGTCTGATCAAGAGTGAGGAGCCCTCTCTTTTTGTTGTTGTACAGGAAATTTCACCTTTGTAAGAGTAATTATATATATTTGTTCAGATAGACATTAGAGACAATGGGTAAGAATATATCCAGGTCCTTACATAATTTAAACTTAAATTTTACTCTGTTATTTTATTTACAAACTCCAGGATTCTTAGCACAAGATATTAATATCCACAGCAAGAGGGAAGTGAGGAAAAGAAAGGAAAGAATAAAATCTGAATAATAGTTCTAAAGTGGTAGTTTAAAGAAAGAAAAATGAAAAGTGTCTTATTAAGTCGTGGAGAAGGGTTGTAGACCTTAACACCAATAGACCATTGCCTGAAATGTGGAACATGTAAATATGAAGGTCAGAATTAAGAATCCATAGATATTAAACATGTCACCTGTGATGCACATGCCATATGATAGGAATTCAATTGCCTGCCTCCTTCCATTGCCTGAGTTACCTGAATGTCCCAGGTGAGTGGTGAGATCTCATCAGACAGGAGCATCTCTGCAGTTTGAGGATGTCCCATTGTCCTGAAATCAGGAGAGCATTTCAAAGAGCAGAGAGAGCCAAGTCTGCTTGTCCCTATTGAATCAGCCTTTCAAAATCTGCAATTCCTATTATGTGTTCACACAAAACAAAAGGCTGGAGCAGAAGGGAAGGAGATTGAATTCACCATTCTTCTCTTTTGTACCTGTCCTAGTTTGAAAACAAACCAGTGGGAGGCACCAAGTCAGAATAACAATTTAATGGAAATTAAAGAAAAAGGGAAAAAAAAGGTAAAAGAAAACACTGTCAAACTGACAGAGTCAAGGTACAACCTGACACCCTGTTAGGCAGGGTGGTGGTAGCAGTCTGGTAGAATGGTGGCTGCAGTCCTCTGAAGCAGTGATCCTGTAGTAAAACAGTCTGCTCTTCCTCAGGAAGTCCAGTGATGGCTGTGTAGCTCCTGTCCTCTGGAAATCCAGTGGGAAGCCGGTGTCTCTGGTGTTCAGCCTCAGATTATATCCACGATGGGATGCTTGGTTCCTCCCTCTGGGTGGAGCATCTCACAATGGGATGATGAGTCATGAGGCCAAGTGTTGATTAGGCTCATTAACAGAAGATAGTCCAGAGGGAGTTATCTCTGAGTCAGGCGGCAGGACAATGATGGGCAATTAACAGAAAGATAGTCTGGGGGGAGGAGGCAAGGAAACACTGCCCCACCTGATTTCAACGGCTGATGGGGATGGTAATAGAATACACTGCAACCCAGGACATTATCCACCCCTTATTCTATTACCATCTACATTATCCCAAATCAATACCTTCTTAAACTCTAAAACACACATACATATATATATATATATATACACAGTGAAATCTACACACCGTTCTCACCTAAGATTAGGTCTCCTTGTGGTACACAACGGGTTTCCCCATCTTTCTGCATTACCCACCAAGTGCAACCAGGTCCTTGAGCAAAGACAATCCCACGGATGGGTTTGCCTTTGCCTGAGGTGGGATTAATCCAAACAGTCTTTCCTAAAATACCTCTCAGGTGTACCACAGGGACTCTATCTCCATCCACTGTGTGCAAGGGCTCAGACGCGGCAGGACCAGCTCGATTGATGGACCCTCGGGTATTGAC